>NW_022095853.1:0-117855 GCF_006542625.1 Nomascus leucogenys | reverse complement strand
AGTCTGTAGAGATGCCGTCCATATTTAGGGTTTGCTTCATTAATAACTGGTCTTAATCTTTTAAAGAGGCTGGAATGCTGACAGGCGACAGCAGGAATGTGGCTTAACGGAGTCATACTTGACATTTATTATTTTTATTTATTTATTTTTTGAGACAGGGTTTCACCCTGTCCCCAAGCTGGAGCGCAGTGCCGTGAACACGGCTCACTGCAGCCTCCAACTCTTGGGCTCAAGCAATTATACTATCTCAGCTCCCCAAGTAGCTGGGGTTATAGGTGCCAGCTACCACGTCTGGCTAATTTAAAAAACTTTTTTGTAGAGACAGGGTCTCACCATATTGCCCAGGCTGGTCTCTAACTCTTGGGCTCAAGCGATTCTCCCCCCACACGTCGGCCTCCCAAAGTGCTGGAATTACAGGTGTGAGCCACCAGCCTGACCTCGCTTGACATTTAGAAAACAGTTTCAGATATAATGATGGTCTCAGGAGCAGCTGGGATCCAAAAACTAGAAGCAGAATATTTACCTCTGAGAAAATATCAACAAGGGAAGATTTATGATGTTCCTGAGTGAAGACTTTCTATTTTTAAGGGTGACTCTACTTTTACGTGCAAGTGGCCTGTTGAACAAAACCTGTACTGACAGGACTTTGGGGCTTCTGCCTGAGATCTGAGAATGATTTGTGCTAAGTGAAACTGAACATCTTACTTCCCTTTTCCATGTTTCAGTTTCTGCTTTGCCTATTTGTCTATTCTTCCTGCAGATGTCTGTGACATGCTTCGTGTGAAAGGTCCATGTAATTCTAATCACGTTTTAGGATTATTTTGATTTCCCTCTACCACTTCACGTGAGGGAGGCTGGGTTATTTTTTTTAATGTATGTAACAAACACTATTTACCACATGCCAGGTATTGTTTTAAGGTATTAAGATATGAATACTGCGTTAACTTCTTTAATCCCTATAACTATTGTATGTGGTCGGTACTACTGTTATCACTATGTCACAGATGAGAAAGCTGAGAAATGGACAGGGTAAGTAACTTGCCAAGGTTGTACAGCGAATCCCTGGCAGAACTGGATTCAAACCCAGGCAGTTCGGCACCAGAGCCTGCGCTTTTTTTTTTTCTTTTTTAGAGACAGGGTCTCACTATGTTGCCTAGGCTGGTCTCAAACTCCTGGGCTCAAGATATTCTCCAGCCTTGGCCTCTCAAAGTGCTGAGGTTACAGATATGAGCAACCATGCTGGCCCAAGAGACTGTACTTTTTTTTTTTGAGATAGAGTCTTGCTCTGTCGCCAAGGCTGGAGTGCAGTGGCACCGTCTTGGTTCACTACAACCTCCGCCTCCCGGGTTCAAGCAGTTCTCCTGCCTCAGCCTCCCAAGTAGCTGGGATTACAGGTGACCACCACCACGCCCAGCTAATTTTTTGTATTTTTAGTAGAGACGGGGTTTTGCCATGTTGGCCAGGCTGGTCTCGAACTCCTGACCTCAGATGATCTACTAGCCTCGGCCTCCCAAAGTGCTGGGATTGCAAGCGTGAGCCACTGCACCCGGCCTGAGTCTGTACTTTTAATACTTACCCTATGCTGCTCTCACTATGCTAATAGTGACAAAGGAAGTGTAAGATAGTGAATAAATTTCATAGCATTCTGTGCCTGTCATTCAGGCCAGTGGGATAGCTCCTTTGCAGAATCTTTTCCCGTGTTTTATTCTTTTTATGATTGCCTCTTAACCAAAAAACTTTAATCAAAACTTAATTTTAGTAGGGGTCATCCTCACAAAGTCACTCACGTCATTGTTATAGGCATACTGTGTTGGTGGCTGGTTAATTCAGAATGCGTGTTTAATGAGGCTTCATGGTACCGATGGCCTCCCTAGCTCCAGATACACAACTGGTAAATACATTCCTTGTGCTTGTTAATTGAGGCGTTGTGACTGGGTTACTGCAAACATAACCTTTCTATGGCCAATGAAATACCCAGTTCAGAAACAGTCTTCTTGATGAGATAGCATCATTTTTATTTATTTATTATTTTAAAGATAGGGTCTCACTGTGTCACTCAGGCTGGAGTACAATAGTGCAATCATAGCTCACTGCAGCCTCAAACTCCTGGCTCAAGTGATCTTCCCGCCTCAGCCTCCTCAGTAGCTAGACTACAGGTGTGTGCCACCACCCCAGCTAATTTTTAATTTTTTCAAATTTTTGTAGTGACAGAGTCTCACCATGTTGCCTAGGCTAGTCTCAAACTCCTGGCCTCAAGGGATCTTGCCGCCTTGGCCTCCCAGAGCACTGGGATTATAAACATGAGCCACTGTGCCCAGCCAATAGTGTCATTTTAAAAACGAAGGATCAGTATATTTTCCTTAAGTAGTTGATATAATGAAATGTGAATAAGCTTTAAAGTCAGATCTGCATTTGAATCCTAGTTCACAGATTTAATTTGGCTTAACTTGATCAAGTTACTTTACTTAACCTGCCTGAGTAGGAAGAATAAGGCTTTCCTGCCTGAGAAGTTTTGAGGATTCAATAAAAACAACGTGCATAAAGCTCCTGAGAGCCTGATAGGTAGGAGGTAGAAAAAATGTCGAATCCACCCCTTGCTAGTTTTTTTGAAATAAAGCGAGTGTCTCCCCCACAAGTGACTGTTTGCAAGGGTATCACTGGTCTTCGTCTTTCAGTGGCTCCTTCATCCGAGTTGAACACATTGGGACCTACAGTGTTGGCTTAGCTTTCCACTTCCCCCGGTAGTGTGCTTATGTGATGGACTTGCCTATTGTTTTCCGTCTAGCTATCACTCCAGCAAGATGCTGTGGAGCTTAGGGGTGATACTTCACTTTCCCTCCGTTTCCTAAATGCCAGTTATTTTGAGGTTGCCTGGTAAAACTACTACACTACGCTGGGCGCGGTGGCTCATGCCTGTAACCCAACACTTTGGGAGGCTGAGGCGTGGATCACGAGGTCAGGAGATCGAGACCATCCTGGCTAACATGGTGAAACCCCGTCTCTACTAAAAATACAAAAAATTAGCCGGCATGGTGGCGGGTGCCTGTAGTCCCAGCTACTGGGAGGCTGAGGCAGGAGAATGGCGTGAACCCGGGAGGCAGAGCTTGCAGTGAGCCGAGATTGCGCCACTGCACTCCAGCCTGGGCGACAGAGCGAGACTCCGTCTCAAAAAAAACCAAACTACTAGACTGGTAAAATGCTAGAGGAATGGTCTTTCTGGCATTGCTCTGTCTCCCTAGACCGCCTTGGCCATGCAGTCTGCTGCTGAGCGTGCAACTCAGGTACACGCACTGCTCAGTGTTCCTGGCACCGTGATCCAGATACAGTCAGAATTCAAGGAGTAAGGTCCGTTTTAGCATCTCCAAACTAAGCTTATTCCACTGACCAAAACCTGCCCTCCTCTGATCTCTGTTAATCGCATTTTCCACTCCCTCAACCAGCCAGAACGTCAGAGTGACACTGGACATTTCGCTCTTCTCCGTTCCCCATATCTAAGTAGTCACCAGGTCTAAAATTCTGTTCCTAATTTTTCTTTTGAAGCCTTCTTTTTCTCTCCATTTCCAAATATAATGGCTTATAGTACTAAAAAATCTAGGATGTATTATTGCTTCAGAAATGCTCAAATATGGGTGTTCAAATTAAGAATTTGTATCTGTCTCTGGCTCTGCTTCCTGATGTGTTGTTTTCATTCTCAGGTAGACTCTTCTACAGGTTACCGTAGCAACTCCAAGCTTAGCAATACTAGCAACAAGAAAGATGCAGTCCCAGCAGCTCCAGCAAAAGCAAAAATCCCGGGGCTGACTCTTTTTGGACTGACTTGAGTTATGTTTCTGTTCTTGTGGTCAGGGTATGGGCTATTTTGCTTCGTCAGGCCTAAGTTATGTGCTCAACTTGGGCACAACTAACTTGGGGCACATCCAGGGCGAATGGCGTGAGCCCGGGAGGCAGAGCTTGCAGTGATCCGAGATTGCGCTGCTGCACTACAGGCTGGGCGACAGAGCTAGACTCCATCTCAAAACAGCAAACAAAACAAAACAAAAAAAACAAAAGCAATGTTCAGTGGTTTTCCTATTGAAAATAGAATATTTTCTATGTCAAAACTCCTCACTCTGGTACTGAATCTTTTTTTGTTTTTTGAGACGGAGTCTCGCTCTGTTGCCCAGGCCGGAGAGCAGTAGCACAATCTCGGCTCACTGCAAGCTCCGCCTCCCGGGTTCACGCCGTTCTCCTGACCTCGTGATCCGCCCGCCTCGGCCTCCCAAAGTGCTGGGATTACAGGCGTGAGCCACCGCGCCTGGCCTGAATCTGTATGTTAGTACTTAATGAAGTTTCCAATTACAAAACCATGGCACACTCACCCACTCTCACATCTTTCTCGCCATTCTCATTCTTGCTTTTCTACACTCACTGCAGTACCTCCCTCTTTGCCTGGAGAGCTCTTAGTCGTCCCTTAAATGACGCTCCTTTAGAAGGCATCCCTCTCTATTAGAGCACATCTGACATCTGCCTTCATAGCATGGTTATGTAAGTACCCATTTCCCCCATTACGTTCTGAATTCTCTGACAGATGGGACTCTTCCTCTTTAACCGCTATAACGCCTCTTTAAGCACCAGTGCCTAGCGCAGTGCCTGACATGTAGTGGTGTTCGCTGAATATTTGTTTGAGGAATGAAGACGTGAACGTTGTGGTCATTCCTCTTACAGTTGGGCAGATGCTAGTGGAACTGTTGTCATTGGAAGTGCCACTTTCTTCCCATTTATCCTTTTTTCACATTTTTAAATTTCCTGTTTTCTTTCTTTCCCGTCCCTCTTTGATTATGCCAGGGGTTAACAGTTTACATAGAACTGGTAGCAAAGCAGGGTGATCACATGATTTTAAAGCAAACTAGCAATTGCTAGTTCGATTTTTAGTACAAAAATTACAGAAACATATTCTTGAAGCTCTTGGGGAAGCTGCTGTTGTCAGAACCCAGGAGGGGACTGCAAGGACTCTAAGCCTGAAGCTTTTCTCAGTATTCCTCTCCCCACAGCTGTTTCTGTTTTTTAAAGGGTTCTCACATTGTTGCCCAGGCTAGACTTGAACTTTTGAGGTCAGGCAATCCTCCTGCTTCAGCCTCCCAAGGAGCTGGTACTACAGGCATGTGCCACTGTGCCCAGCATGCCTTTACATTTAAATCATCTACCTGAAACTGAAAAGACTGAACACTTTGTCTTTCCTCCCGTGCCATTGCTATTAAAGTGGTGTGTGTGCCTGCTTTACCTTGTTTGTAAAGCATTCTGTTACCTAGACAGTATAAGATGAACCTGGTGAAGTAATAAGATTGTCTTTCTTACATGTCTCATGAAATCAGCCTTGTTGTGCTGCAGTAACACCTTGACAGTTTCTTCCATTCGTCAAGCAGATTTAAGTCTTTACCATGTAAAAGTCATATCCCGTATTTGAGGAAGTCCTTCCTAGCTTTCCTACTTCAGTGAGAGACCAACAGCATCAACAGGGCCTTGCAATCCGTGCTTACCCACAGACTTGACCTTGGTTTAAACGCAGTGGAGATACTCTTTGGATGTGGAACACTGTAACCAAACTTCATTATGCTGCAGACTGTCCAGTCCTTTACAATTTTTGGCAGAATTTTCTTTTTAAGCAGAATGGGTAAGAAGGCTTTATTCTAGGTACCCTTCCTGATTTTGTTGGATTTATTAGATTTATGCAATGGAAGTTCACAGGGGGAAAATGACAGAGAAAAGAGAATATTATTCTCTGCTCTATGTTAATGCTTCCCCTAGATTGTCGGTTACACCCTCCTCTGTGAAGCAATTGTTGTCTCCATTTTACAGTGAGGGAATTGAAGCTTCAGGAGTTTAAATGGCTTGGTCAAGAATGTGGATCTAGGCCAGGTGAGGTGGCTCACGCCTGTAATCCCAGCACTTTGGGAGGCTGAGGCAGGCAGATCACTTGAAGTCAAGAGTTCGAGACCAGCCTGGCCAACGTGGTGAAACCCCATTTCTACTAAAAATACAAAAATTAGCTGGGCATGGTGTCAGGCACCTGTAATCTCAGCTACTTGGGAGGCTGAGGCAGGAGAATCGTTTGAACCTGGGAGGCAGAGGTTGCAGTGAGCTGAGATCGCACCACTGCCCTCCAGCCTGGGCGACAGAGCAAAACTCAGTCTCAAAAAAAAAAAAAAAAAAAATAGAATGTGCATCTAGTTTGTGTGCAGCTAAGATTCAAATTCAAATTCAGTTTGAATGACTATGATGTCTATTTTCTTTTTACTGGGTGACATTTTCTTCCTGCTTATTAAAATACAAAAGATCTGTAATCCCAGCACTTTGGGAGGCTGAGCGGGCGGATCATGAGGTCAGGAGTTTGAGACCAGCCTGACCAACATGGTGAAACCCCATCTCTACTAAAAAATACAAAAATTAGCTGGACGTGGTGGCGGGTGTCTGTAATTCCCAGCTACTCAGGAGGCTGAGGCAGGAGAATCGCTTGAACCCAGGAGGCAGAGGTTGCAGTGAGCCGAGATCGCACCACTGCCCTCCAGCCTGGGTGACAGAGCGAGACTCTGTCTCACAAATAAAATAGGCCGGGCGCGGTGGCTCACGCCTGTAATCTCAGCACTTTGGGAGGCCGAGGCAGGTGGATCACGAGGTCAGGAGATGGAGACCATCCTGGCTAACATGGTGAAACCCCGTCTCTACTAAAAATACAAAAAATTAGCCAGGCGTGGTGGCGGGCACCTGTAGTCCCAGCTACCCGGGAGGCTGAGGCAGGAGAATGGTGTGAACCCGGGAGTGGAGCTTGCAGTGAACCGAGATCGCACCACTGCACACCAGCCTGGGCAACAGAGCGAGACTCCATCTCAAAAAATAAAAAATAAAAAATAATAAAATACAAAAGAAATAGAAGATACATAGTCCGTTTCCTTCAGGAAACAAGCTATATAATATTAAATAACAGTCTTAAAGTATTTTTAGAAGGAATGGTATCGCGACATCATATGCTTTTGGAGTTCTAATAAAGGAGCTATAGTGGGTCAGATTATTTAGAACCTTTTGAGAGAAAGTTGAGTTAGAGCTGGACCTGAATCCCTGAATGGGGTGAGAACAGGCATTCCAGGTGGAGAGCTCTGCATGAATAAAGTCATGGCAGTAGAGTGAGCTTGGCACGTTTGTAATAGTGTGTGATAAGGTCCCTGTACCTAACCTGAGGAGTACTGGGCAGCAAAGTCAGTATTTAGATTGGGGCCATTGATGGAGAATTTTTCACCTCCATGCTAAGGAGTTTGTTGGTGGTTAGGTTTCTGACATAAGGGATTTTTCATCCGTATGTTGAATCCACTGATTGTTGAAATTCAATACATTTGATGTTACTCAGGCATTAAATAGGTGTCGAATTACAAAGCACACCTGCAGGTACTGCTTATTCCCTCCTGGACATTAAGATTCTCCTTTGGCTGCGTGCAGTGGCTCACGTCTGTAATCCTAGCACTTTAGGAGGCCGAGGCAGATGGTTGCTTGAGCCCAAGAGTTTGAGACCAGCCTCAGCAACGTAGTAAGACTCCAGTCTCTACAAAAAAAAAAAAAAAAAAAAAAAAGATTCTCCTGTCAGCCATGAAATGTGTGGGACTGGCCAATGGTTACATTCTCCCAGGTGCCCCAGAGCTGAGAGACTATATAAGAGAGTCAAGTATGTTTTTCCTATAAGCATGTTATTTATTTAAAGCATATTATTTATGTAAAAAGGAGCACATTCAACTACACAGCCTGCAAGTTAAATACTAGATAATTAAAAACAGAAAATATATAGCCAGATAAGAAGAAAAAGTAAACACACATGTGATAGTCTCTCGCTACCTCAGTGTTACCAATAATTATTTCACCTAATTCTATTTTTTCTACCTGAAGGAAGAACCCATTACTTCTTTCCAGGAAGTACTTTCTGGCATTAAAAGTCCCAGGGGCACTTGCCTGACCACAGTCTTTCAACGTAGAAGCCCCAGATACTTGAGTATTTTAAAAATCCTTTATGGTGCTTTCCAGCTTCTGGTTTGTTCAGATTATTGATCCTTTTTTGTGGGAAGGGATTTTTTAGTTTTTTGTAGAGACAGGATTTTGCATGTTGCCCAGGCTGGTCTTGAACTCCCGAGCTCAAGCAATGCGCCTGCCTTAGCCTCCCAAAGTGCTGGATTACAGGTGTGAGCCACCACACCCAGTCTGCTGATCCTTTATTAATTGCTAGTATCAGGAAAGGCCTAAACAATTCCACTCTTCTCTACAGTTCCCCCATATTACTAAAGGTAACCACTAGTAACATATTATTTCTTTTCGTATTTTTATGTGGAGATCGTAAATCTAATTTTACATTCTGCTTTTTATACTTTAATATGCTATAATTAGCTTTAGAAACTTTTTGGTCAAAAGTTTTCATTCTTTGTGGTATTCCATCATGTGGATGTCACACCTTTCTTCCTCCACTTTGGGGATCAAATCATTACCTGACTTGGGACAACCTGACTTTCAGCTGTGATCCATGGGCCTGTCCCAGATAAAGAGCTTACTGTGGAAGGGACATGCCAGTAAGCTGAAGCTGTTTCCTTTACCACTAAAAAGAGTATTTGGGGATTGAAGATAGACCAATATGTATTTCTTACCTTGAATCTCACTTTGCAGTTGCATAGTACTTTCACTTATTTACTATTTATCATGTATTTAATATATATCACATATAAGATACTCACATGTCATATTTAGTGATTATGTTTTAGTTATGTATTAGTTATATAGTGTAATACTTTACAGAGTTTTGTAGCTTTTTACTTTAATCTTGAGTGTTACTTATTATAACATGGTAAGCTTAAGACTGAGTTGGCATCTAGGAAAACTGTTTTTCCCCAGATATACTTATTTCAGTTACTGAGGCATTTTCTGTTCCTCTTTAAAGGAGGGATGTGGTCAAGATCCTCCCAGAAGAAGGTAGTTGGGATTTTATTCTGAGATTGGCTTCATTGTGAGTTGATGAAAATGATTTATGTAGAGATGGGTTATACTCTCCCTGCCACTTAGGCCTGGTTCCATCCAGGCGTAGGTTGAGACAGTTAGAAAGATGTGCATTTAGTTTATGGTGATTAAAGGAGAACATTCTGTATAATGGCAGAAGTGGCTCTACCAAGAGCTGCTTTGAACCAGTTCACTTCCAAGGTCTTGATTGTGCTCATATAAAGATGACATGTGAATACAGGGTGATACCATTCAAATAACTATTACCAAACAGGTAATAGGAAAAACTGACCTTATCTGCTGAAAACATGGTTAAAGAATAGGGACAGGATATATAATACACGTATATATATATATGTGTGTGTGTGTGTATGTGTATATATATGTGTATATATATGTGTATGTGTATATATATATGTGTATGTGTATAATATGTATTTATATGTGTGTATATATATACGTATATATACATATATATGTATACGTATAGATATCGTTTTTTTTTTTTTTTGAGATGAAGTTTCGCTCTTGTTGCCCAGGCTGGAGTGCAGTGGCGCGATCTCGGCTCACTGAAACCTCCGCCCCCCAGGTTCAAGCAGTTCTCCTGCCTCAGCCTCCCGAGTAGCTGGGATTACAGGCATGTGCCACCACGACTGGCTAATTTTTGTATTTTTTTGGTAGAGAACGGGTTTTTCCATGTTGGTCAGGTTGGTCTCGAACTCCTGACCTCAGGTGATCTGCCCACCTCAGCCCCACAAAGTGCTGGGATTACAGGCGTGAGCCACTGCGCCTGGCCGGGAAAGGATATTTTATTTCTCCATTGTGATCTGTTTACTTGCATCTAAGATTCAGGCATAATGGTTTAATCAAACCAGTGTGTATGAGCTTCAGTTGAATTTAGTATTTCAACTCTCTGATACTGATAATTATATCATTAGGATAAATGATCCTAAAAAGATGAAGACACTAAAGAGATAGGCAATATAAAAAATATGTAAAATAGGACTTCAAAAATTCCAGATTTGGGGAGGAATGCAGTTAAAGTATAGGTTTTGTTTGTTTCTTCCTTTTCCTATCTTTATGATCAAACTTAAGTTGCTGTCAGTTTAAAATAACTTTTTATGGGCCTGGCATGGTGGCTCACACCTGTAATCCCAGCACTTTGGGAGGCTGAGATGGGCAGGTCACTTGAGGTCAAGAGTTTGAGACTGGCCTGGCCAACATAGTGAAACCCCGTCTCTACTAAAAATATAAATATTAGCTGGGTGCGGTGGCAGGTCCTGTAACTCTAATTCCAGCTACTCAGGAGGCTGAGGCACGAGAATCGGGTGAACCCAGGAGATGGTGGTTGCAGTGAGCTGAGATCATGCTACTGCAATCCAGCCTGGGTGAGAGTGAGACTATGTCTCAAGAAAAAAAAGAAAATTAAAAAATAAATAAAATAACTTTTTATAACTACAAAATGTGTTTTGTAAGCCTCATGCTGACTACAAAGCAAAAACCTGTGACACACCAAAATTGAAAAGCAAGGAATCAAAGCACACTACTAGAGAAAATCAACTGCCACAACGGAAGACAGTAACGGAAAGAAAGGAACTGTAAAAAAACTAGAAAACAAGTAACAGACCTTACTTATCGATAATTACCTTAAATATAAATGGGTTAAATTCTCCAAATAAAAGACAGTGACTCAATGAATTTTTAAAAACCATTCAAATAAGCCCCAACCATATGCTGCTTCCAAGAATCTCACTTCACTTGTGAGGACATACATAGACTTAAAGGGATGGAAAAAGATACTCTATGCAAATGGAAACCAAAAGACAGCAGGAGTAGCTATACTTATCAGAGAAAATAGACTTCAAATCCAAAGCTGTAAAAAGAGTCAATGGCATTATGTAATGATAAAGAGTCAATTCAGCAAAAGGGTATAACAGTGTGTGTGTGTGTGTGTGTGTGTGTGTGTGTGTGTGTGTTTATATATTAAGGTGTTCCCATGTTGGATGCCTGTATATATGCATGCATGCATCCAACATGGGAGCACCTTAAATATATAAAGTGAATATTAGTAGACCTAGATGGGGAGAGAAAGTCTGATACAGTAACAGTCGAGAACTCTGATACCCCACTTTCAGCAACGGACAGATCATGCAGACAGAAAATCAAATAAGAAACAGCAGTGTTAAACTATATCCTAGACTAAATTGTCCTAACAGACATCTATAGAACATTCTGCTCAATAGCTGCAGGATACACATTCTTCTCAGCAGCACATGGAACCATCTCCAGGATATATGGTATCATATGGTAGGCCACAAAACAGGTCTCAACAAACTTTTAAAAATTGAAATCATATCAAGTATTTTTTCTTTTTTCTTTTTTCTTTCTTTTTTCTTTTTGAAATGGGGTCTCACTCTGTCATCCAGGCTGGAGTACAGTGGTGCAATCCCAGCTCCACCTTTGCCTCCTGGGTTCAAGCAATTCTCCTGCCTTAGCCTCCTGCGTAGCTGGGATTACATGCACGCACCACCACACCTGGCTAATTTTTTTTGTATTTTTAGTAGAGATGGGGTTTCGCCATGTTGACCAGGCTGGTCTTGAACTCCTGACCTCTAGTGATCTGCCCATCTCGGCCTCCCAAAGTGCTGGGATTACAGGCATGAGCCACCACGCCTGGCCATTCAAGTATCTTTTGTGACTACAATGCAATACAACTAGAAATCAATAACAAGAACAACTTAGGAAACTATACAAATATGTGGAAATTAAACAACATGCCCCTGAACAACCAGTTGGTCAATGAAGAATTAAGAAGGAATTAGAAAATTTATTGAGACAAATGACAGTGGAAACACAACATACCAAAAACAGTGGGATACTGCAAAAGTAGTACTAAGAGGGAAGAAAATAGCAATTAACATCTACATCAAAAAAGTAGAAAGATCTCAACCTAATGTTGCACCTCAAGAAACTAGAAAACGAGGACAAACCAAACCCAGAATTAGTAGAAGGAAAGAAATAATAAAGAGCAGAGCAGAAATAAATGAAATAGAGAATGAAAAAATATACATATATATAAAAGATTAACAAAAGAGTTGTTTTTTTCAAAAGATAAAATTAAGAAACCTTTAGCTAGACCAAGGGGGAAAAAAGACTCAAATAAATAAGATCAGAGACAAAAAGGAGACATTGCAACTGACAGCACAGAAATACAAAGAATCACTAGAGGCTGTTATGGGCAACTCTATGCTAACAAATTGGAAAACCTAGAAGAAGTGAAGAAATTTGTGGACACATACAGCTTACCAATACTGAATCATGACGAAATAGAAAACCTGGACAGACCAATAGTGAGTAATGAGATGGAATCGGTAATGACTCTCCCATCAAAGAGAAGCCCAGAGCCTGATGTCGTCACTGCCGAATTCTACCAGACCTTTAAGGAAGAACTAATACCAGTTCTTCTCAAATTATTCCACAAAATCGAAGGAGAGAGAATTCCTCCAAACTCATTCTACAAGGCCAACATTATCCTGATACCAAAGCTAGAGAGGGACACAGGAGGAAAAACTACAGGCTAGTACCCCTGATGAGTATAGCTGCAGAAATCCTTCACAAAATACTAGCAAACCAATTCTAATCACTGCACATTAAAAAAAAAAAAAAAATCAGAAGATAGCCATTGTCGGTGAGGATGGGGAGAAAAGGGAACCTTTACACGCTGCTGGTGGGAATGTAAGTACAGCCATTATGCGACACAGTCTGGAGGTTCCTCAAAAAGTTAAAAATAGAACTACTGTGTGATCAAGCAATCCCAATACTGAGTATATATCCAGGGGAAATGCAATCAGTGTATCAAAGCGATATCTGCACTCCTCTATTTATTGCAGTGCTATTCATGATAGCCAAGATATGACATCAACTTAAATGTCCGTCAACAGCCAGGTGCGGTGGCTCATGCCTGTAATCCCAGTACTTTGGGAGGCCGAGGTGCACAGATCATGTGAGGCCAGGAGTTTGAGACCAGTCTGGCCATCATGGCGAAACCCCGTCTAACAAAAATACAAAAATTAGCCAGACATGGTAGCCTGCACCTGTAGTCCCAGCTACACGGGAGGCTGAGGCAGGAGAATCGCTGGAACCTGGGAGGCAGAGGTTGCAGTGAGCCAAGATCATGCCACTGCACTCCAGCCTGGGTGACAGAGTGAGACTCTGTCTTAAAAAAAATGTCCATCATCAGATTAATGGCTAAAGATAATGGGGTATGTATACACTATGGAATACAATTCAACCTTAATTCTTTCAGTTTTGGCAACATGGGTGAACCTGGAGGATGTTACATTAAGGGCAATAAGCCAGGCACAGAAAGACAGCTGTCACATGCTATTACTCGGTAATCTAAAAAGTTGTTCTCATGGAGGTAGAGAGTGGAATAGTGGTTGCCAGAGGATGAGGAGGGTTGGAGGGAGAAGGGGATGGAGAGAGATCAGTCAACAGGTCCATGGTTATAGTTAGACAGGAGGAGTACGTTCTGGTGCTCTGTTGCACAGTAAGGTGGAGAAGGGTATGGAGAGAGATCGGTCAACAGGTCCATGGTTATAGTTAGACAGGAAGAGTACGTTCTGGTGCTCTGTTGCACAGTAAGGTGGGAGAAGGGGATGGAGAGAGATCGGTCAACAGGTCCATGGTTATAGTTAGACAGAAGGAGTACGTTCTGGTGCTCTGTTGCACAGTAAGGTGGGAGAAGGGGATGGAGAGAGATCGGTCAACAGGTCCATGGTTATAGTTAGAAGGAGTACGTTCTGGTGCTCTGTTGCACAGTAAGGTGGGAGAAGGGGATGGAGAGAGATTGGTCAACAGGTACATAGTGATAGTTAGACAGAAGGAGTACGTTCTGGTGCTCTGTTGCATAGTAAGGTGGGAGAAGGGGATGGAGAGAGATTGGTCAACAGGTACATGGTTATAGTTAGACAGAAGGAGTACGTTCTGGTGCTCTGTTGCACAGTAAGGCGGGAGAAGGGGATGGAGAGAGATCAGTCAAGAGGTCCAAGGGGACAGTTAGATAGGAGGAGTATGTTCTGGGGCTCTGTTGCACAGTAAGGCGGGAGAAGGGCATGGAGAGAGATTGGTCAACAGGTCCAAGGGGACCGACAGATAGGAGGAGTACGTTCTGTTGCACAGTACGATGACGAGGGTTAACGGCAGTGTATGGTGTAGTTCAGAATAGCTGGAAGAGAGGTTTTTGAATGTTCTCATCACAGGGAAATGATAAATATTTAAGGTGATGGATATGCTAATTACTTTGTTGCGATCAATGCACAATGTACCCATTGTATACTATCAATATGTACAATTATGTATCAATCAAAATTTTTTTAAAAGGTGACACTAAATACGGTAGCTATGTAAATCAAATTTTTACAGAAGTTTTCTTCTACATGAGCAGATACCAAATATAGATTGTTTGCTGTATCTTAGAATAAAAGCCACATTCTTTTGTAGCTTTGGCACCTCAGGGACACTTCCTTGTGAGGAAGGGAAATTCTTCAGCTTTGTCCAGAGGAAATTATAGGTAGATCTGAGCGCTCAAAGTTTCTAAGATGTCAGTGCTAATTTTGGAATCAAAGCCCTAGGATGATAGAGTACTTAATGTTTGCTTTTGGGATTTATCATGATGTTCTTTTTTTTTTTTTTTTTTTTTTTTTTTTTTGAGACAGTTTCACACTTGTTGTCCAGGCTGGAGTGCAATAGAGTGATCTCAGCTCACTGCAACCTCCGCTTCCCAGGTTCAAGCAATTCTCCTGTCTCAGTGTCCCGAGTAGCTTGGGATTACAGGCATGTGCCACCACGCCTGGCTAATTTTTGTATTTTTTGGTAGAGATGGGTTTTCGCCATGTTGGCAGGCTGGTTTCCAACTCCTGACCTCAGGTGATCCACCCGCCTCAGCCTCCCAAATTGCTGGGATTACAGGTGTGAGCCACTGTGCCCAGCCTCATGATGTTCTTTAACAGTTAACCCTGTAAATCAGTACAGAATGAATCAGAACACAGGTATGCAGAGTCACGTCATGAGTCAGACTGATTCTCAGGCCTGTGAGACCGGATTGTAACCTGTTGGCACATGTGAAAACTGTGTCCTAAGAAATCAGAGGCTAGTTAGCTCTGAGGAAGAGGCATAGGAGATGCAGAGTCACTGGGCAAAAGTTGGTGGTCCATTGGCCTCTGCGATGGCCGCTTCTTACAGTATAAGCATAAATGACATTTTAGTGACCGCCTTAGTCCTACAGTTTCTGTCCTTCACGATGCTGTAGTTAGCGCTTGGAAATACAGGAAATAGGAAGTTGTTTTTGCCTTTTTTGTTTGGCAAAAGATGTCTGGTTCTGCATGGATGCCTTCATCTTTTTGTATATTGTGCAGGTACTGTCGTTGTTAAGAAATGGATCTTAGGCTGAGTGCAGTGGATTACATCTGTCACCCCAGCTCTTTGGGAGGCTGAGGTGGGAGGATCACTTGAGGCCAGGAGTTGGAGACTACCCTGGGCAGCATAGTGAGACCCCATCTCTACAAAAAATTTAAAAATTATCTGGGTGTGTTGGTGCACATCTGTAGTTCCCAGCTACTCGGGAGGTTGAGGCTGCAGTGAGCTGTGATCGTGCCACCGCACTTCAGCCGGGGTGACAGAGTAAGTGTCTCAAAAAATAAAAATGGATCTGAATGGGTTATACCCCTATAAAGTTAGGGTTATAAGCTACTTATGTGAGGATTGAGTGAGATAGTAGATGAAAATCCCTTTACAAAGCATAATGTACCATTTGAATGTGAAGGTTTTTGCTTTTTGTTTTTTGTCTTTATATTAGTATCGTTCATAACTTTAATTCTCTCAGAGTTGAGTTTTGCCCCCAAGTGAAAATTAAGAGGGGACAGAATGTTAGGATGTGGGGCAGGAGGCTCCTCGGTTTAGACTTTCTTTGATAGGATCAAGATCAAGTACAGCAAAGGTAACTAACCATTGGTGTAACTGATGCCCTTGCAGGAGGGAGCACTGGCAGTTGCTGGGTAATTTGAAGACGACGGTGGAGGGTTTGGTATCAAGCAACAGCCCCAACGTCTGGTCTAAGTATGGTGGCTTGGAGCGGTTTGCAGGGACATGCAGAGCATCCTCTACATGGGCTGATCCATGACCAGGTACGCAGAACTCCTTTTTTTGCCAGTTGGCTGACTCACTTGTTGAAAAGAAACAGTCACATGGCAGGGAGGAGATGAAGGCCACTGGTCTGTGAACTCCCAGAGAGCAGCTGTGACTTAATACATTTTTTTTTAATACACAGAACGTTTTCACATCGTGTCTGATGGACCACAGATGTTAATGGAATGAATAAAATCACTGGGTAGGACAGCAAATCAGCAACAAAAGATTAGGTCAACTTAAAACTTTCCTGTTGTTGCTGTAACAAGTAACTATAACTTAATGGCTAAAACAACACAGATTTATCATCTTACAGTTCTTAAGATCGAAGTCCAAAATGGTTTCATGGGGCTGAAACCAAGGTGTCTGCAGGGCCGCACGCCCTCTGGACGCTCCACAGAGAATCCACTTCTTTGCCTTTTCCAGCTTCTCTAGGTTTCCTGCATTCTTTGGCTCTTGACCACTTCCTCCATATTGAGAGCCAACAGGCATAGCACCTTCAAATCTCTCTCTGCCCCTGCCCTTTTTTTTTTTTTTGAGACGGAGTCTCGCTCTGTCACCCAGACTGGAGTGCAGTGGTGTGATCTCGGCTCACTGCAAGCTCCGCCTCCTTGGGTTCAAGCGATTCTCCTGCCTCAGCCTCCCCAGTAGCTGGACTACAGGCGCCTGCCACCACGCCTGGCTAATTTTTTGTATTTTTAGTAGAGATGGGGTTTCACTGTGTTAGCCAGGATGGTCTCAATCTCCTGACCTGTGATCTGCCCACCTTGGCCTCCCAAAGTGCTGGGATTACAGGCATGAGCCACCGTGCCGGCTCTCTGCCCCCTTTGTTGTTTGTGTTTTGAGACGGGGTCTCACTCTGTCACCCAGGCTGGAGTGCAGTGACAAAATCATGGCTCGCTGCAGCCTCGACCTCCCGGTTCAAAGCAATCCTCCCACCTCAGCCTCCCAAGTAGCTAGGGCTGCAGGCGCACGCCACCACACCCGGCTAATTTTTGTATTTTTTGTAGAGACAGGATTTCACCATGTTGCCCAGGCTGGTATTGAATTCCTGGTCTCAAGTGACCCTCCTGCCTTAACCTCCCAAAGTGCTGAGATTATAGACATGAGCCACCATGCCCAGCCCTCTCTGCTTTCACATCCCTTTCTCTCCTTATGGACCATTCCTGCCTGCCCCCTCTCCTTATGACCATTCCTACCTCGCTCTTAAAGGACTCTTAAAATTACACTGGGCCCACGTGGATAATCCAGTATAATCGCCCCATCTCAAAATCCTTAATCACACCTGCAAAGTCACTTTTGTCATAAAAGGTAACATTCCCAGGTTCTAGGAATTAGGATGTAGACATCTTGGAGGACCAGACTTAGCCAACCACAGCCAGGAAGCTTTTTTCTTCTGAATCTTAGTTTTGGTTTTAAAACCATGCTGTTTTTTCAGAAGTAGGTACGGATAAAGGAAGAAAAACAGCCAAGGCAAAAATATGTTCACTTATTTCTGACTTTCATGCATGAAATGTTTCTACAGAATGAGAAGGTGGCCAGGCACAGTGGCTCACACCTGTAATCCCAGCACTTTGGGAGACTGAGTGGGGCAGATCACTTGAGATCAGTTTAAGACCAGGCCTGGCCAACATGGTGAAACTCTGTGTCTACTAAAATTACAAAAATTAGCTGGACGTGGTGGCATGCACCTGTAATCCCAGCTACTCAGGTGGCTGAGGCAGGAGAATCGCTTGAACCCGGGAGGCGGAGGCTGCAGTGAGCCAAGACCGCCTGAGCGACAGGGTGAGACTCTGTCTCAACAACAACAAAAGAATGAAAAGGTGAAACTCCATGTGCTCAGTTACATTAAAAGTACTTTTACTATGGGAAATCTTTTTGTCTAGAAGCCAGTGTGTTCTAGTGATAATTAATTGCTTAGGCTTGATAAGATTGGTGTAATTAAAATCAACGTCTCTTTCCTGAAACAAAATAATCAGCTCTTCCTGTGATTCTTTTTGAGTTAGAATTTTCATCTTGTTCCCTAAATTTAGACTTTTGTTATTACTATCTTTACTTCAAATTAATAATGGGAAGAAAGAATTAATGTGCTTTCTTTGTAGGAATAGTGAGACTTTATCCTCAAAATATCTGTGAAAACTAGCAGGCATAAAAGTGACTAGGGAAAAGAAGAGTTAGTAGTTAACTCATGTTAACTACGACACGAGTAGTTAATAGGTAGTGTGGCTCAGGGTAGAGCCAGACTGCCTGGATTCAGTTTTCAGCTCCTTCATGTGTTTAGCTGTGTAAACGTGGGCAAAATACTTAACCTCTTCGTGCCTTAGTTTCCTCCCCAGTGAAATGAGGTAGCATCTGTCTACCTCTAGGGTTGGTGTGTATGTAAAGCATTAAGAGAATAGGAATAGCTCTCCCAGTATGTGCTATGATGAGGAGGAAGAGGAGGAGGCTACAATGACTCATTAAATTTTCCTCCTGGCATCCTAGGACAATCCGAGAACTATTTATAGAATACTGTCATATTTAGAATACCCTTTGAGTTTTACTTTATAGATACGTTGTTGATGCTTATGAATGGTAGTTTGATTGTAGCTTAAATTTTTAGAATATAATCTTTACTGATGTTGAGTTTCCTTTTCTTTTTTTTTTCGAGATAGAGTTTCGCTCTTGTTGCCCAGGCTGTGGTGCAATGGCACGATCTCGGCTCACCACAGCCTCTGCCTCCTGGGTTCAAGCAATTCTCCTGCCTCAGCCTCCCGAGTAGCTGGGATTACAGTCATGCACCACCACGCCCAGCCAGTTTTTGTGTTTTTAGTAGAGATGGGGTTTCTCCGTGTTGGCCAGGCTGGTCTCGAACTTCTGACCTCAGGTGATCTGCCCACCTTGGCCTCCCAAAGTGCTGGGATGACAGGCATGAGCCATCGCGCCTGGCCGAGTTTCTTTATATTCTCAAAAACTCTGTCATCAGCTTTTGAGTTTTGAAGTGAGTAGAATCCAATAATACTTAAAGGTTTCTGCTTTCTCTTTGGCAGTTACTCCATTTGCAGTGTTTTAAATAAATTTTGGTTCTGGAGAAAGTTGTCAAGTGAGTCATTGGGGTTTAGTATCCTCCTATTTAAAAAAAAAAATCAGAACCTCACAAATACAGGCATAATTGTGTGTTCTAACTCACGTCCTCCCCTGTCAGGGCCTAGTATAACTACCTGGAACTCTAAGCTCGTCTTTCTTTTTTATCAGAATTTATTCTCAGCCAGCAATCATGTTGGAAAAGAGCTAATCAACTAATTGGTATTAAAGTATGTATACTTGGCTGGGCGTGGTGGCTCATGCCTATAATTCTAGCACTTTGGGAAGTTGAGGCAGGAAGATCACTAGAAATTTGAGGCCAGGAATACAAGACCAGCCTGGGCAACACAGCAAGATCCCTATCTCTGTAAAAAATTTTAAAAATTAGCCAGCCATGGTGGTGCATGCCTGTAGACTCAGCTACTCCAGAGGCTGAGGTGGGAAGATTGCTTAAGCCTGGGAGGTTGAGGCTCCAGTGAGCTGTGATTGTGCCACTGCAGCCTAGACTGAGACCCCGTCTCAAAAAAAAAAGCAAACCCAAAACAGCAAAAAGCACCATCCTAGGACTGTGGAGGCAACGTTGTATCATAGACTGACAAAAGTCTTCGGAATCGGTTAGAGCCTAGATCAGAATCTAGACTCATTGCTCACGGCCATGGGAAATAAAGCGACATAGCAGTTAAAATTACGGACTTTTGAATCAGACTGCTCACATTTTAATCTCAGCTTCGCCATTAACTGAGGGGTGCTGGGCAAATTATATAACTCTTTTGTCTTTGTTTTCTCTTTTTTTTTTTTTTTTTGAGATGGAATCTCGCTCTGTCTCCCAGGCTGGAGTGCAGTGGCGTGATCTCAGCCCACTGCAAGCTCCGCCTCCCGGGTTCACACCATTCTCCTGCCTCAGCCTCTCCGAGTAGCTGGGACTACAGGCACCTGCCACCATGCCCGGCTAATTTTTTTTTTGTATTTTTAGTAGAGACGGGGTTTCACCGTGTTAGCCAGGATGGTCTCGAACTCCTGAGCTCATGATCTGCCCACCTCAGCCTCCCAAAGTGCTGGGGTTATAGGCATGAGCCACCGCACCTGGCCTGGAATTTTTTTTAATGCAGTTCTGCCGTATGCCCTTCTCTCTTCTTACTCTGTGTATTTTCCTGAAGCAGTCTCATCCACTCGCATTGCACGATCACTCACCCATTGATGACCCCCACCTCAGGGTTCAGCAGGTTCACCTCTCTGCTGAACTCTAAATCCAGAAGACTAGCTGTCTCCTGTACCTTACTGTCTGGCTGTCTTTCAGGCCCGAGCACAACATGACCAAAACTAAACTTATGTTCTCTCATGAGATTGCCCTTCTTCCTATTTGTGGCATTTACCTACTCAGTCTCCCAAGTCAGAAACTTGAGAATCCTGCCAGCGTGTTTTACAGAAACTCAGTGCAAGTTTCCCAGGTTGCTGACCAAAATAGCTACCAGATTAGTGGCACTGCCACTCAATGGGTCAGGTACTTGTGTCCTAATAGCAAATGGGTTCTTCTCTTGGCCCTGTTACTAATATTAAACTGTCATCTAGAGTAATCACTTCACCATATTACAAGACAGTTTCACTATCTGTGCCTGAAAGAGAAATGCAAGTCAAATCAATGAGAATCTCAAATGAAAGCTGCTTGATAAATGCAAAACACTATTCACATATCTTGTTATAGTTATTAAAAGTGAGAATATCTGGCCAGGCACGGTGGCTCATGCCTGTAATCCCAGCGCTTTGGGAGACTGAGGTGGGTGGATCACCTGAGGTCAGAAGTTTGAGACCAGCCTGACCAACATGGTGAAACCCCATCTCTACTGAAAATACAAAATTAGCCGGGCATGGTGGTGCATGCCTGTAATCCCAGCTACTTGGGAGGCTGAGGCAGGAGAATCGCTTGAACCTGGGAGGTGGAGGTTGCAGTGAGCTGAGATTGCACCACTGCACTCCAGCCTGGGTGACAAAAGCGAAACTCAGTCTCAGAGAAAAAAAAAAAAGTGATAATATCTGTGAAAGTATCCGGTCATCAGAATGAAAAATATCAAAGCATATGATCATCTGCAAAATAGCAGTAGTATTTTTAAGTTTTTTCATTTGTTTTTATTTTATCTTTTCTCTCTCCTTTTTTACGTGCCTCCTATCCTGAGAACCCCAGTAGTGTTAGTAATCAGAAGCAGAGCAAATCAGGCAGATTTGTCATATGGCACACACACATTTAGCAACTGCAGGCTCTAGTGGGAAGAATCAAAGATCCGTGCCAGTTTCCTTGCTGCTCTGTTCTGCCTTGTAAAGATCTGAGAATTAAAGTCTGTGTCAAGAACTTGTTTTCCCTTTCATTTCCTCCCTCTGAAAGATGAGGGCTTTCAAAGGTTTCAGGCTGCTGCGTCATCACCGAGCTATTCTGGGTGTTGTGCCCTTGTTGGGAGGAGGGGCTGATACAGTGATTCATGCTGCTCATGTCCCCTGTGGGCTTTCAGGAGGATGCATTATGGAATGTGAATTGTATTTTTAAAAATTCACTCAGGGCCTTAGGAAGCTGTAACATCATGATCGTATTCTTAGAGGGATCTCATTTTTCTTGACAGCTGCATCTGGGCTACCTTTTTAGTCCTTCCAGAAGGCAAGGCATATTTGATAGCCTCTTTTCTGTTGCTTAGAAATGTGGAGACATTTAGCCCCTGAGATTGCTCAGCTGAATAGGAGAAGTGAAAGGATTCCTCCTTTTGCCACCATCAAGAAGAAACTAGTTCTTGGCAGCATAGATGGTCCAACTAAAAAAAAAATCAATAATAAAAAAAAGACCTCTGTGGTTTTTTTCTGAGTATGTAATGTAGGTAATATATTTTCTTTGTTGAAAATTCAGAAAATACCAAAAAGACTTTAGAAGAAAGTAAATATCACCCATAATCCCAACACTAAGCAACAGTCACCACTCTAACATTGAGGTATATTTTCTGCTTTTTTCTATGTATTTATGTGTTTTAAAAAATATATTAAGGTTGTACCATATATATCACTCTATAACTTGAAAAATATTTAATTTTTGAACACTGTATTTTACGTAGCTAGATAATCAAAAAGTATAAAACTGTATACAGTGAAAAGTCTTGCTCCCTTCTGATCACATACGAAACTACCATTTACTAGTTTCCTTACAGAGAATTTTTTTTTTTAATTAAAAATTTTTTTTTAGAGACAGGGTCTCACTATGTTGCGAGGGCTGGTCTCAAGCTCCTGGCCTCAGGCAGCCTCCCACCCTGGCACCCAAGGTGCTGGGATTACAGGCATGAGACACTATGCCCAGCCCTTCCAGAGAATTTTTATGCTTATAAAAGCAATTACCAATGATTTTCTTTGCTATACCTGCAAGTTTTTAAATATAAATAATAGCATACTGTAGTAACTATTCTGTATCTTGCCTTTTTCACTTAATATGTTTTGTAATTCATCCGAAATCATTACATAAAGAGCTTCTTCATTCTTTCTTACAGCTGTCATTTTATAATATTCCATTGTACATATGTACCATCACTTATTTAGCCAGTCCCCTGGTGAATGGATAGATTGTTTCCAATCATTTGCTGTTAGTAACAGTGCTTGTATGTAAATAATTTTGCCCTTTACTGTAGGATAAATTCCTAGAATTCTTAGATTAAAGGGCATGTGCATTTGAAATTTTGATAGCTATTGCTAAATTACTCTCCAGGAAGTTATGTATATAAATATCCTCACCAGAGGCTGGGCGCGGTGGCTCACGCTTGTAATCCCAGCACTTTGGGAGGCCAAGGCAGGTGGATCACGGGGCCAGAGTTCGAGACCAGCCTGGCCAATATGGTGAAACCCTGTCTCTACTAACAATACAAAATTAGCTGGGCTTAGTGGCATGTGCCTGTAGTCCCAGCTGCTTGGGAGGCTGAGGCAGGAGAATCGCTTGAACCCGGGAGGCGGAGCTTGCAGTGAGCCAAGATCATGCCACTGCACTCCAGCCTGGGTGACAGAGCAAGACTCCATCTCAGAAAAAAAAAAAGTAGAAGATTACACTTCTCTTAGCTTGAAAAGATATTATAAGTGTCATTGAATTTTTTCCCTGTGAACTTTTTCCTATTTTATTACTATTTTCAATAGATTTAGTCTTTTCCTACTGATTTATAGATGTTCTTTATTTATTGAGGAAATTAGTCCTTTGTAATGGGAGTTGCAAATATTTTTTCCTAGTTTGTCTTTTGATATTTTTTTTTTTTTTTTGAGATGGAGTTTCACTTTTTACCTAGGCTGGAGTGCAATGGCACAATCCCAGCTCACCACAGCCTCTGACTCTGGGGTTCAAGCGATTCTCCTGCCTCAGCCTCCCAAGTAGCTGGGATTACAGGCATGTGCCACCATGCCCAGCTAATTTTGTATTTTCAGTAGAGATGGGGTTTCACTATGCAGGTCAGGCTGATCTTGAACTCCTGACCTCAGGTGATCCACCCACCTCAGCCTCCCAAAGTGCTGGGATTACAGGCGTGGGCCACCACGCCCAGCCGTCTTTTGACATTTCTTATGGTGGCTTTTACTGTGCCAAAATATCTGACTTTTATTAAGTCAAATTAATCAGTTCTTTTATGACTTCTCTTAGGGCTTTGTGTGGTGCTTCGAAAGGGCTTTTCTACTGTGTGATTTTTTTTTTTTTTTTTTTTTGAGACAGAGTCTCACTCTTGCCCAGGCTGGAGTGCAGTGGCGCGATCTCAGCTCACTGCAACCTCTGCCTCCTGGGTTCAAGCAATTCTCTTGTCTCAGCTTCTCGAGGAGCTGGGATTACAGGTGCACACCACCACGCCCAGCTAATTTTTGTATTTTTAGTAGAGACAGGGTTTCACATATTGGCCAGGCTGGTCTCGAACTCCTGACTTCAAGTGATCTGCCTGCCTCGGCCTCCCAAAGTGCTGGGATTATGGGCGTGCGCCACCACACCCAGCCTACTCTGCTATTATTAAGAATGTTTTCCCATGGTTTTGTCTATTACTTTTATGGCTTAGTTTTTTACATTCAAATTGTTCTATCTGTAATTTATTTGGAATGTATTTAATTTCCTATGCATTTGTATCAACTTCTCGATTTCTATTCTGGTGTGTTCTCTGTTTATTTGCCATCACCACTCAGTTTTAATATAGTAGCTTTTCAGGCCGGGCATGGTGGCTCACACCTGTAATCTCAGCACTTTGGGAGGCAGAGGCAGGCGGATCACCTGAGGTGGGGAGTTTGAGACCAGCCTGACCAACATGGAGAAACCCCGTCTCTACTAAAAATACAAAACTAGCCGGGCATGGTGGTGCATGCCTATAATCCCAGCTACTCGGGAAGCTGAGGCAGGAGAATTGCTTGAATCTGGTAGGTGGAGGTTGCGGTGAGCTGAGATCGCGCCATTGCACTCCAGCCTGGGCAACAGAGAGAAACTCCGTCTCAAAGAAAAAAAAAAGCCCGTAGTAGCTTCTCATTATGGTAGCGGGTAGTTCCTCATTCTCACAGCATCTGTTGGTGGTGGTGGTGATGGTGGTGGTTTTTTCCTCAACATTCAAACATTTGTTCTTTTATTTATTTACCCTGTGAACTCCACACCATTTTTCGATAAGAACAGGAAAAAACTTCTGATGCAACATGATCTAGATCACTAACTGATTGATGAAGTGAGGGAAATCAAGTAATGATAATATATGTAACTCAAACATCTTATTTTAATTTAAAACAAATTTATATCTATTCAACAATCTTAGGATATTGGGTCAAAGCCTATTCTGTGAGTATGGGCCCACTGATGGAGTCTGTATCATCTTTCTTATATAAACTATGCCGCTCATACATCAGATAGAATTTCCAGTTTCAATTTCTTTTATACTGAGCCAGCAATTTAAAAAATCCTGTAGTATGAATATAAAATTTTCATTTTTCGTTTTTCCCCTAACTTCTGAAAATCGTCTTGCCTCCACCTAATTCGGTATCAACTCTTTATAGTGACTTACCTTTATTGAAAAGGCTTTTCAGAGCATAGTAGTGTTTATAAATACAGTCATTTCTTCAGTGTGCATAATCATTACTTCAAATGTGAAATTATAACAAGTACAACTGACAGGAATAGGTTTGGGAACAAAAATAACTGATTCTTGGTAAGCCACAACTCAATCGGTGGGAGTAAAAGTGCATGTTTGTTCTAGAGAATTATCTATACCCAACTTGAGTGCTTCTTTGTCAAGGTCGGGAGAATTGGAAAGTCATTCTTTCAGCAAAGAATATAGCATTGCTCTTTTTTTTTTTTTTTTTTTTGAGTCTACCACTGTAGTCTTTTTTTTCTTTGTAGCATTGCTTTTAATGTGTATATATTACATGTGTACCCTAATTTAATCAGTACTCTACTGATAAATGTTCAAGTTGTTTACATACAGGCTGGGTGCGGTGGCTCACGCCTGTAATCCCAGCACCTTGGGAGGCTGAAGTAGGTGGATCACCTGAGTTCAGGAGTTCGAGACCAGCCTGGCCAACATGGTGAAACCCCATCTCTACTAAAAATACAAGAAGTAGCCAGGCATGGTGGCGGACACCTGTAATCCCCGCTACTCAGGAGGCTGAGGCAGGAGAATTGCTTGAACCCAGGAGGCAGAGGTTTCAGTGAGCCGAGATCGCACCATTGCACTCCAGCCTGGGTGACAGAGCAAGACTCCGTCTTGGAAAAAAAAAAAAAGTTGTTTACATATTTTTCTTTATTTGCTATTATAAAAAATGCTAAACATTCTTTTTTTATGTAAAGAAATTTATTAATAAAATTTATCCCTCTCTCTGTTCCTTTATGATTTGCACTTTTGTAGCAAGGAAAGACCTGCTGAATCAGAACTTGCATTATTATTATTTTTTTTTTTTGAGACATAGTATTGCACCGTTGCCTAAGCTGAAGCACAGTGGCTTGATCTCAGCTCACTGCAACCTTCACCTCCCAGGCTCGAGTGATTCTCCTGCCTCAGCCTCCCGAGTAGCTGGGACTACAGGCATGTACCCCATGCCTGGCTAATTTTTGTATCTTTAGTAGAGACAGGGTTTCACCATGTTGACCAGGCTGGTCTCAACTTCTCCTGACTCAGGTGATCCTCCTACCTCAGCCTCCCAAAGTGTTGGGATTACAAGTGTAAGCCCCTGTGCCCGGCTTGATTTGCACTTCTGCTTTTAAACATTGAAAGTTTTATCTGCATAGAAATCCAATACCCTTACTTTTCTTAGTGGATTTGTAGTTTTCTTTTTCCTTTTTAACTCTTCAATACAGCTGGAATTTATTCTGGAATTTATAAAATAAATCATATTTATTTTATATGATTTGAGGAGAATGCCTAAATTGGTCTACTTCTAGCCAGCCAATTTTCTCAACAATATTTCCTGAATAATCAATTTTTCCATTTTTTTCCCCAATGAAAAAGTAGTTTAAGGGTTTAAGTTAGTTTAAAATTTTGTCTGAAGAAAAGAAACCAATTTTACATGCTTTTCTTTTTTTTTTTTTTTTTTGAGACCGGAGTCTTGCTCTGTCACCCAGGCTGGAGTGCAGTGGCGCGATCTCGGTTCATTGCAAGCTCCGCCTCCCGGGTTCACGCCATTCTCCTGCCTCAGCCTCCCAAGTAGCTGGGACTACAGGCACCCACCACCACACCCAGCTAATTTTTTATATTTTTAGTAGAGATGGGGTTTCACCGTGGTCTCGATCTCCTGACCTTGTGATCCGCCCGCCTCGGCCTCCCAAAGTGCTGGGATTACAGGCCTGAGCCACCGCACCGGGCCACAATTTTACATGCTTTTCACTTAAAAATGACATAATCAAGAGACATGCTGGAGTTGATATCCCACGGCTGCCCAACCCTGGCTGGCCACTTAAAATCCACTCAACCAGATACCTGAATCCCTGCCACACTACCACCAGAATACTAAAGGTCTTCATGATGTTTATTGTCAAAAGAGCCTGCACATCTGACATTTCCGGTTCTCACTTCTACCCTCCCAGTGTAGAGGCGAGAAGAAAGACTTTTTAGAAAGAAGCACCTCTGACTGTTGAGGTGGTTTTAGATCATGTATTAAGTTCTGATATATCTTAAGGTCTTTTTCAGGCTATTTATTTTGTTCCATTGATTGGTCTTTGTCTCTTTTTTTGTTTGTTTTTTAAGACAGGATCTCTCTCTGTCATCCAGGCTGGAGTGTAGTAGCACGATCTCGGCTCACTGCAACCTCTGCCTCCTGGGCTCTGGTGGATCCTCCCACCTCAGCCTCCCAAGTAGCTGGGACTGCAGACAAGTGCCACCACACCTGGCCAAGTTTTTGGATTTTTAGTAGAGATGAGGTTTCGCTATGTTGCCCAGGCTGGTCTCAAACTCTGGGCTCAAGTGATCCGCCCGCCTCGGCCTCCCAAAGTGCTGAGATTACAGGCGTGAACCATCGTGCCTGGCCTTGTCTGTCTCTTGATACTTGTGCTAGGTCTATATATTTTTAATTATTTAGATTTTAGTTTTAATCCCTACCCAGTAGTTTCAGAAAAGGTTATCGAAAAACAACAATTCGGTTGTTATGGTACAGACATTTTGCATGTTGAGGCCTGTCCCAGTGCGAGACCATTTCATCTGGTCTGGGCATTTCTTTGCCTCCACAGCTGTTTCCTGACCTGGGTGGCGTGGAAAAGTAGATGTTTCCGTATTTGATTTTGCTTTTGCAGTAGGGGCTAAAGACATCCAGCTCTGGCTTTTAACAAATAGCTCTTTACCAGTTTTACAAATTATTTTGTAGAAAACAGAACGGTAGAGAGAAAGGAGTAGAAAACATTATTTTCAGCCGGGTATGGTGGCTCATGCCTGTAATCCCAACACAAATGACCCAAGGCGGGCAGATCACTTGAGGCTCAGAGTTTGAGACCAGCCTGGCCAACATGGTAAAACCTCGTCTCTACTAAAAATACAAAGATTAGCCAGGCGTGGTGTCGTGTGCCTGTAGTTCTAGCTGTCCCAGAGGCTGAGGCATGAGAATCGCTGCAACCTGGGAGGTGGAGGTTGCAGTGAGCTGAGATCACGCCACTGCACTCCAGCCTGGGTGACAGAGTGACTCTGTCTCAAAAAAAAAAAAAGAAAAAGAAAACATTATTTTTACTGTAAACCTTGTATATCATATGCATATATTACCTGTTCAAAAGAATGATTAAAATCATCTTTAACAATTATTCTTTAAAAGGGTAAACATGTCAAGTGTAGTATTCCTATTTTTTTTTTTTTTTTTTTCTGAGTTAGGGTCTCACTCTGTTGCCCGGGCAGGAGTGCAGTGGCACAATCATGGCTCACTGCAGCTTTGACCTCCCAGGCTCAAGTGATTCTCCCACCTCAGCCTCCTGAGTAGCTGGGGACTAAGGCATGTCCCACCACTCGGGGTAAGCTTTAAATTGTTTGTAGAGATGGGCCAGTCTACCTGGACTCAAGCAGTCCTGCGGTCCTTTTCCTGTCTCTGAATGCCAACCCTAGAACTAGATCTGGTCCAGAATGGTCGTGACTTGCGCATTGTGTGTGTTCCCTTCGCAGGCGTGCCGCCGCCAGACTGATTACTGGCAGTTCGTGAAAGACATCCGGTGGCTCAGTCCCCATGCAGCCCTTCACGTGGAGAAGGTAAGAATGAGAGCAGAGCGGCTGTGCTGGCAGAGCTGTGGCTCTTCACTGTTTGAAGCTCTGTCAGAAGAATCTTCTAGGCTCGGAGGAGGGAATATGTCAAGTTGCCTATCAGCTGAGGAAAGGAAATTAATTATCCCTGTAGGGACCGACTTTATTTGCTTAAAAAAAAAAACATGCAAACCCATTGGTCCAGGCCACTTTTTCTCCTCTGGGGAAGGGAAAAAAGTTTTGTTATTTTCAAAAATGCCTGCATACATGGGACCCAGGGTGAAGCCTTTCAAAGCATTTGCCTTACCTGTCTCAATTTAGTTCTCAGGTCATTAGGCCTCAATCTTGCCGTATCTACCAGGACGTGTATTTTGACTCATACCCCTTTGCTTCCCAGTTCATCAGCTTGCACGAGAACGGCCAGAGCAGTGCTGATGGTGTGAGTGAACCTGCTGTTGCCGAGCTGTGGCTGCAGCACAGCCTGCAGTGCCACTGCCTCTCAGCCCAGCTCCGGCCCCTGCTCGGGGATAGACAGTATATCAGAAAATTCTACACAGGTAGGTGGAGGCCACTTAGGGTTGTTGTCTGTGCTTGCTCGTTGTCACCCACCTCACTATCCTGTCCCTCTACTACCAGGGCCTCCTATTTTTCTTTTTTTTTTTTTTTTGAGATGGACTTTCGCTCTTGTCACCCAGGCTGGAGTGCAATGGCATGATCTCGGCTCACTGCAACCTCCACCTCCTGGGTTCAAGCGATTCTCCTGCCTCAGCCTCCCCAGTAGCTGGGATTACCGGCATGCGCCACCACGTCCAGCTAATTTTGTATTTTTAGTAGAGATGGGGTTTCTTCATGTTGGTCAGGCAGGTCTCGAACTCCCAACCTCAGGTGATCTGCCCGCTTCGGCCTCCCAAAGTGCTGGGATTACAGATGTGACCACTGTGCCCGGCAGGGCCTCCTGTTTTTCACGTGATGCCATAGGGATTCTACTCAGAAACATATATCCAGACTTACCTCTCACCTCCCAAGTAAGACACAATCCAACTTTATGTTAAGGTCGTCCCCTACGGCCACACACACAAGCCGTAAGAATAGCCACCATTTACCAGGAGTTTCCTGCGTGCCCGTCACTGCTGTCCAGTATCTTCACAGCAGCCCTGAGAGTTGGGCATTGGTGCTACTGTTTCCAATCCACAGGGCTCCAGGTGGTTAGGCGACTTGGCCAAAGTCACTCAGAGCCAGGATTCAAATCTGGATTTTTCTGACGTTGAAGCCTCTTGTCCCGGCCACTTTGCTGCACCTCGCGTTCTTCAGCCTCTCCTCTACTTTGTTTCTGATCTCCCTTCACCCTCCTCCTCATTCATCCTTACCTCTCCCTGTCTCCTTCCTCAAGCTTCTCTCAAGGCTCCCTGTTGGGCTCTATCACTGTGGCAGCTTTTCTCTCCCCAGATGCTGCCTTCCTGCTAAGTGACGCTCACGTCACGGCCATGCTGCAGTGCCTGGAAGCAGTGGAACAGAACAACCCCCGTCTCCTGGCTCAGATCGACGCGTCCATGGTAAAGGGGACAAGGAATTATCCACATCTATGCTGGGTCCCTGGAGCTCAGCAGGATGTAACCCTCTACAGCAAACTGTTTTTTCACTTAGCCATTTTTGTGAGCTGAAAGGCTTGCATTTTTTTTTTTTTTTTTTTTTGAGACAGAGTCTCGCTCTGTTGCCCAGGCTGGAGTGCAGTGGCACAATCTCAGCTCACTGCAACCTCTATCTCCTGGGTTCAGGCGATTCTTGTGCCTCAGCCTCCCAAGTAGCTGGGATTACAGGCGCCCACCACCACACCCAGCTATTTTTTTGTATTTTTAGCAGAGACAGAGTTTCACCATGTTGGCCAGGATGGTCTCGATCTCCTGACCTCGTGATCCTCCCGCCTCGGCCTCCCAAAGTGCTGGGATTACAGGCGTGGGCCACCGCGCCCGGCCAAACCTGTGGTATCTTTTGACAAAGGATACCAAGCCTTGACAAAGATCTGGGGAAAAGAGGGATGGTTCTGAATTGGTTAGGGTTTAGTGTCAGACCTGGCATAGCTTAAGTTACACTGGGTCAGTTTTTCATGTTTTTTTCTTTGATGTAAAGAAAATTTTATAGTACAAAGAAAATTTGTTGCCTAAAATTAATCACTAATACTCCAGTCAGTGCCTTAGCTAGAATGGAATCAGAGTCCCCACTTCTTAGAGAAGCAGATCCCCTATCTCTCCAGATTCTTTTAATTAATTAATTAATTATTATTATTATTATTATTAGAGACAGAGTCTTTACTTTGTTGCCCAGGCTGGAGTGCAGTGTCATGATCTCGGCTCACTGCAGCCTCCGCCTCCCGGGTTCAAGTGTTTCTCCTGTCTCAGCCTCCCGAGTAGCTGGGATTACAGGTGCACGCCACCACGCCTGGCTAATTTTTGTATTTTTAGTAGAGACGGGGTTTCACCATGTTGGCCAGGTTGGTCTCGATCTTCTGACCTCAAGTGATCCACCCGCCTTGGCCTCCCGAAGTGCTGGGATTACAGGCGTGAGGCACTGCACCCGGCCTGATTCGTTTAATTTTGATTGTTGGTTACTATCCATTCAATACTTTCTATGTGCCAGCACGGTGCTATGTATGGTAAATGTATCATCTTACTGAATCTTCATAACCCTGTGAAGTGGGCGTTGATCTCATTTTATAAAGGAGGCTGCGAGGCACAGAGTAGATACGTGGTCCAAAATTTGGATCAAATAGCTGATAAGTGTCAGGGCCTGGATTTGAACCCTAGTCTGTCTGACTTCTGATTCCACGTACATAAGCACTTTGTTGTGCTGCCTCTGTAATAAAGTACTCCTGGTTTAACACCTGGAAGGATTCCAGTGCAGAAGCTGTGGTTTCACAGTGGTAAATTACATACTATAGTAGAAGGTAGCCTTGCTGTATCTACAGGCTCTGGCTAAAGTCCAGGCCTACTGCAAAGGTAGCTTCTACAGCATTTCGGCAGCACTGCGTTGCCCCCACTCTGAGGCCCTTTGTCCTTAACTCTGACACATTTTTTTGGTTTTGTTTTGCCTTTTAGTTTGCCAGAAAGCACGAGAGCCCACTCCTGGTGACAAAGAGCCAGAGCCTTACAGCCCTGCCCAGTTCCACATACACCCCTCCAACCAGCTATGCTCAGCATTCCTACTTTGGGTCCTTCTCTAGCCTCCATCAATCCGTGCCCAACAATGGCTCAGGTATGGGGACAGGAAAAAGTGGTCATTACATTTATCCCCAGCCCTGGAAAGTAAGAAGACTTTGTGGTTGCTCACAGGCTTGGAAAATTGAGCCTTGGGTTGGTACAGTTTTTCTTAATAAAGGACATCTTTATAAGTTATATAGTGACTAGCTTGAAATAATTCAGTAGAATCATGAAGTAACAGAAGAGAGAGATGTTTGTAGATTCCCCTGGGTTTCTAATCCACATTGCCAAGAAGGCATTTCAATACTAGCTAACATTGAATGATTGCCAACCGTGTACTAGGCTCTGTGGTATTCAGTGTGTATGTGTTATCCCATTTGAGCCTTCAAACAGTCCTCTTACTGCTCATTTTTCAGATGAGGAATGCATACTAATAAGCAATAAAGCACTGTCTCAGGAGCCCATACTCTTGACTGAGCTGCTTCTAAATAATTTTATACTTTATTTGACTTGCCGTTTCTGAGGTGACATCGTATGTCCTGGTCACCCAGTCCTTCATACATACTGCAGGATTCCACCTCACCCTTGCTCCCCTTACATTTCCTTTTATATTCTAGAGAGAAGATCTACTTCCTTTTCACTCTCTGGCCCTCCCCGGAAACCTCAAGAAAGCAGAGGGCACATCTCACCAGCAGAGGATCAAACCATCCAAGCCCCCCAGTTTCAGCCTCTGCACTAGCCAGGGATTCCCCTTTGACCCCAAATGAAATGAGCTCCAGTACTCTGACCAGCCCCATAGAGGCATCCTGGGTCAGCAGCCAGAATGATTCCCCCGGTGATGCCAGTGAAGGGCCTGAGTACCTGGCCATTGGCAACTTGGACCCCCGAGGCCGGACTGCCAGCTGTCAGAGTCACAGCAGCAATGCCGAGAGCAGCAGTTCCAATTTGTTCTCCTCCAGCAGCTCCAGAAGCCAGATTCTGCTGCCTCTTCCTTAGGGGACCAGGAGGGAGGTGGGGAGAGCCGGCTGTCCAGTGTCCTCCGCAGGTCCAGCTTCTCAGAGGGGCAGACACTCACCGTCACCAGTGGGGCAAAGAAAAGCCATATTCGCTCCCATTCGGATACCAGCATCGCCTCCAGAGGAGCTCCAGGTAACGAGGATCCCCAGCTGCTAGTTAGCAAGACTACCCTGAATTGAGAGTGAGAGAGGGCTTGTTATGGGGACTTTCAGATGCCAGAAAGAGATGTTCTGTTTCTGACGATATGACATCTTGCTTTGTAATGAAAGAAGTTTATAACGAAATACCAAGACTCAAAATCTCTTAAGTCTATTTATGTTTGTTTCTTTATACATTGCTAATATTAAATGTTTTCCTGGATTCTTTACTAGTTTGGTAACATCAGAGGATAGCGTGACTCATCGCAGTGTGAGTTTTCAAAGTATCTCTTGGATTGAGGAAAGTATTACTGAGCTTTAAAAATAATGCCATTAAGTTCTGTCATTTCCTGTGACGTCTTAGAAGTTTGGCTAGGGTGTAATAATACCAGTGTGAGAGAGGCAGAGAGATACTGGGGTTTCTAATTAAAACGAAGGCTATAGTGAGTATAGGGTGATGCGATCCAGCAACTGAGTAGGTGGGGCTGACGGCCACATCACTGATTCAGGCTGAGAGGCAGTCAGATAAGGAGGCCCTGGTGGCTGGGACCTCCCTCACCAAACACCACCTGATAGCAGGGGCAGCCTACTCGTGGGGAAGGTGGGGCTCCTTGCTTTTGCCATCTCCCTGCCATCATCCTTCCTGGCTTGTGGTATCTGGCAGGCTTTGGTTGGGTTTTGTTTGTAGTAGGATCTGCATAAGAGGAAGTATAGCATGGAGCTTTGTGCTCAAAGCCATTCTGGGTCAGGAAAGCCCCAGAAATAAAATATAAAAATAAAATGTGAAACATTCAAGGACCTAAAAAAAAAAGGGGGCGTTTTCTTTAGCAACTGGAGATAGCATTGCTTTCTCTTTGTAATTTCTGGAAAGGTGAGAGCTAAGGCCCTCGTCTGAAACCTTCAGAATTACAAACTTTTTCTTTGTTTTCCCTCAAGAATGTGATTTAACTTGTTGGAAATCTTGAGGAGAAGAATCTCCAAATCAAAGCCTGTCTTCCCATGAGCTTTCTTAGATGTGAAGATGAGTGGGCTGGACCCTCACTTCACATCTCCTGCTGCAGGCCTGATGTCTGCCATAGTCCAAGCCATTGGCCTTTGAGCATGTAACACTTTCCCGCCCCATTCTTGAATCCATATGGATTCCAGTGGAATCCTGCACTGGAAAAAGGGAGCCAGCGAAAATGTGTGCAGAGGATCTGAGGAAACATGGGTCACGCGCAGCTTCTTCTTGGACAAGCCATCCGTCCTTCACAACTGGGGTTTCCTCTTGGGAGTTCCATCCCCACTTCTGCTGGGTAAAATTTAGGACACTTTTTTTCTCTCTCTGTATTCTCATTGCTCTATCTGGACTCTCCTCTGCACCTGTCTGTCTACCTGCAGGAGGCCCCAGGAATATCACCATTATAGTTGAAGATCCCATTGCAGGTTTGGGAATCGGTCCTCCACCTCCTCTTTGTTCTGCTCTGTGACCACCTTTCTTAGTTCAGAACCTCCTTCAGTCTGGTGTCAAATCAAGTCTGGCTAGCCTGGTCTTGTGATGCTTGGAACTGTCTATAAAATGGTACCAGTATTTCATGTGATGTGTTTTCTCTACACAGTTCCAAATGCCTCGTTCAGTCTCTCAACAGCTTCTGGGAGGCAGAGTCAAGACTTATCAATTCAGTTTTGCCCAAAGGTGAAACTGAGGCCTGCTATTTGTCTGAGGCATCATGATGAATCAGTGGCAGACTTCTTTTTCTTTTTTAAAATTTTTTTCCTTTTTTTTTTTTTTTTTTTTGTAGAGACAGGGTTTCACCGCGTTGCCCAGGTTGGTCTTGAACTCCTGGCTTCAAGTGATCCTCCTGTCTTGGCCTCCCGAGTGCTGGGATTACAGGCGTGATCCACCACACCCAGCCCAGAATTTTTCTTACAACTGAATATTTCCTATGGATTACTTTATTTTCCTTGAATTAACACCAGAATGTATTTTATCCCCTTTCTGTGGTCTTAGATATACTTGCATGTTTGGCTTTTTGTTTTTTTCCCTCTCCTGCAGTTCCATTTCCTTTTTCTTTCACCTGTTTTCATTTCCCTATAAATCCCTGCACCCCATTCCAGCTATTGCTTAGGATTTTTCTAGTGGTTTCTGTCTGTTTCCTTGTTGTTCATGGTGGTGTTCAAACTGAGATTTGTGTTCCATCCTGGGTACCATGATTCATGGAGAGGAACACTGGAATGTGTCTGCAAGGCAGAGTAGTGAGAGACGGCTGAAAGCCGTGGCTTCCTGGAAGTGGGTGAGGCCATTGGGTATGTTAGCTTGGAAAACAGATGGTTAAAGAGGAATAAAGTCTGCAGGACCATCATTTAGAATAGCGTTCTTCTTAAGGAGATAAGAAATTTTAAGAAGGCAGACAACAAGTGAGTGTAAGGGAATTCTGAGAATTAGTTAAATGGTGGCATTAGGAGGTAGTGAACTCAGTAAGTAAAGGCTGAATGGCCACATGTTGTAAAGAGGTTAAGGTCGTGGTGGAGTTTGTGTTGTGTGCTGTTTGGGAATCTTGAAGGTCCCTTCTAAGTCATGTCATGGTTTTTTACCAAGGCATCATGGTGACTACTAGTTTGTCCTCAGTTCAGTAGGAAGAAACAGAGCCCACGGCCAGGGCTACCAGAAGTCTTTGAGGCCCAAGAAGAACACAAAATTGTCTTTTGCACAGAGTAGCATTTTTTGTGAGAGGAGCAAGTTGGTACCATCTGTCGGGGAAATGGGTTAGATGCAGCTCAGTCATTCACTCTCCCACAGCATCCTGCTCGTTTTCAAGCACTCACCTGCTTTTCCACCTGTTTTTCCTTCCGTGGTCCTGGAAATGTTGTGTTTGCTTGTGAAGAATATCAGTTTCTCATTCCTGCAAACCCTGCCTGCTACTGTTCTCCTTCCCAGCTCTCGCTCTTCCTGTCCCAGGCATTGTCTGTCTCGCCAGCCTTCCCTCCCTCCCTTCTTCAGTAAGGACGGGCCGAGCCCCGTAATGGAGCCCTTTGCTTACAAGGCCCTCTCCCTGGGCCTCTCCAGCACTGCATTGATGCTTCTTTTTAGGATGCTGCTGCATTTCATTTCCTTAGTGAATGTAAATCTTCTGATGTTACTTTAAAACCTGTCAAGATGTCAGAAAAGTTTCAATGCACTTGTCTTTGTTTTACCATCTAAAGACTTTTCTAAATTGGTTTGTCAAGAGGATAGAAATCAGCTGATATTCCTGTCATGTTTGGTTAAAAGACGTAAGGAAAGAGAAGCAAATTCCATGAATCCATTTTGATTTGATTCTTTCCTTTATGTTGCCCCATTCTGGATCACGTTTCTTCTTTTCCACTTAGAATGTACTGACCTGCCATCTCCTTCCCTCCCTGTGTTTCTGTACCCTTGGGCTGTTCCGTTGGTGTGCCACCTCTCTCCTGCTTGGGAGGGCTTTGGGAAGGGGTGCAGTTAAATGTTGAAACTCCAAAGTTGGGAATGCATCTGTTGCTCATTTCGTATGTGTTTTTTCTCGCTGGTGGTCATCGTCGTTAGAATCCTGCACCGATAAGGCGAAGTTGAGAGGCCCCTTGCCCTACTCTGGTCAAAGCAGTGAGGTCAGCACACCCAGCTCTCTGTACATGGAATATGGTGAGTACTAGGAAGGCCAGGGCTAAAATTGTATCTTGTCTCTGCTCACCTCTTGTGCCTGCTAAGCTCTGAGTTTGGGGGTTCATCTCAGCTCTCCGGAGGGTACACACTGTTACAGTGTCAGTCGCTCTTTTGTCATTTTTAACCCCTGTGCCAGAAATCACAATGCTCTGCCATTTCTCTTGCTCCTCTTGGAGTGCGGGTCCCACCCTCTCTTACGTGCTGGGTGTTGGCACCGGGCATGTCGGCTGGTCCAGATGGAGTGGCTCTCGGAGTGCGGGTCCCACCCTCTCTTGCGTGCTGGGTGTTGGCACCGGGCACGTCGGCTGGTCCAGATGGAATGGCTCTCTGACGTGCGGGTCCCACCCTCTCTCACACGCTGGGTGTTGGCACCGGGCACATCGGCTGGTCCAGATGGAATGGCTCTCTGAGTGCGGGTCTCACCCTCTCTTACGTGCTGGGTGTTGGCACCGGGCACGTCGGCTGGTCCAGATGGAATGGCTCTCGGAGTGCGGGTCCCACCCTCTCTCACACGCTGGGTGTTGGCACCGGGCACATCGGCTGGTCCCGATGGAGTGGCTCTCGGAGTGCGGGTCCCACCCTCTCTTGCGTGCTGGGTGTTGGCACCGGGCATGTCGGCTGGTCCAGATGGAGTGGCTCTCGGAGTGGATGGGATGGACCTTGAAAAGAGGCCTTGGAGTATCTGGGCTTAGTAGCCAGCAGACAGACTACGTGGAAATCATGCAGAGGAGGAAGCCGTTTGTGTCCTTTTCTGCCTCCCAGCCCAGAGTTCTATATTTTTATTTTGTTTTTTCTTTATTTTATGGTACGAGGGAGAGCATGTTCTCTTTAATTTTAGATGGCAGAAGGATTCTGTCTGTTTATTCCACCGTTTTCCAACCAAGAGGCTTAGTGCTCTGGGATTCTAAGAGTCCAAGAAATTCTTTTTTTTTTTTTGAGACAGAGTTTTGCTCTTGTTGCCCAGGCTGGAGTGCAGTGGCGCGATCTTGGCTCACTGCAACCTCCGCCTCCCAGGTTCAGATGATTCTCCTGCCTCAGCCTCCTGAGTAGCTGATTACAGGCATGTGCTACCATGCCCGGCTGATTTTTGTATTTTTAGTAGAGATGGGGTTTCACCATGTTGGCCAGGCTGGTCTCAAACTCCTGACCTTGTGATCCGCCCACCTTGGCCTCCCAAAGTGCAAGAAATTCTTTTAGAAGGTAGACATCTTCTTCCAACCTCCAATTCCCAGTTACCTGGGAAGACTTGGGAGCATCTTTAATGATAAAAGCTTAAGACTTCCTGAAGAAGCTTGGCTGTTTCATCCACATTCCATTTCCCACAGAAGGTGGTCGGTACCTGTGCTCAGGGGAAGGCACGTTCCGAAGACCGTCAGAAGGGCAGTCCCTCATCAGCTACCTCTCTGAGCAAGACTTCGGCAGCTGTGCCGACCTGGAAAAGGTGGGAATCGGGGGCTCCTGAAGAGCTCGTGAGTTGGGAGATTGGGTCTGAAGGTCTGTGGTGCCATTTGTTCTGATGAGGTTTTGGGGATCTAGCAGTGACATGGGGGTGGATTGCAGTAAAGATGAGTTCACAGTAAAGGGAAGCTCAGCAAGTCCTGTTTCTGAGGAACTCTGCAGGGAGCATGTGCCCCTCACTGAGTCCCAAATATTAGCGATTTTATCTTAGAAGCCAACCTGGGCAGAGAAGTATCGAGTTTGTGTGTGTGTTTTTGTTTTTTTGAGACAAGAGTCTTGCTCTGTCACCTAAGCTGGAGTGCAGTGTCACGGTCATGGCTCACTACAGCCTCAAATTCCTGGGCTCGAGCAATCCTCCCGCCTCAGCCTCCCGAGTAGCTGGGACTACAAACACGCGCCACCACACCTGGCTATTTTTTAATTTTTTTTGTAGAGATGGGGGGGGTCTCCCTGTGTTGCCCAAGCTGGTCCTGAACTCCTGGGCTTGGCCTCCCAGAGTGCTGGGATTCACAGGTGTGAGCCGCTGCATCTGGCAGCATTGTTTTTGCTGCATGATTGCGGTTCCCTTGACTCTGGCACCTTAGGTAAATACTGTTTCCAGAATCAAATTCTATCTTTTGTTCTAAGGCTCAGATAAGCAATAAATGACATCTGTGTAGCATTTTATAGACTACAAAGCACTTTTATCTTGAGACATAGCATTTACCTTAATATTTTGTGTACAGGTGTATGATTTTGGGAAAGAACCTGATTGAAATCCTGGGCCTCTTCTCTATCATATTTTTATGTAGAAATGAGACAGGAAGGGACAGGCTTGGCAAAGTAAGAGAGTGAAGAAAACCTAGAATAGGTTTTCCAGCCATCGGCTTTCCTCGTAGTAGAAATGTCCATTTCTCCAGGGTGTTCTTGGCGGCAACAGTTCCTATCTTGGAAACTCCCCTTTCCACATTATAATGAGTATGTCATTCAATACTTCTAACCCTTTGCCTGTTTGGTGCCCTCCTTCCCCAGGAGAATGCCCACTTCAGCATCTCAGAGTCCTTAATTGCTGCCATCGAGCTAATGAAGTGCAACATGATGAGCCAGTGCCTAGAGGAGGAGGGCGTGGAAGAGGAAGACAGTGACAGAGAGATCCAGGAGCTGAAGCAGAAGATCCGCCTTCGGCGCCAGCAAATCCGCACCAAGAACCTGCTCCCCATGTACCAGGAGGCTGAGCACGGAAGTCAGTGGAGCCTGTGGACACTTCTGTTCCCACATTTTCCCAGCTTCAGCATAAGGCCTGGTGCCCAAACCAGTGGTTCCTCTGCTGTCAGAAAGATATTTCTATGTAGTCCTACTTTTTTTCTACCATACTAGGAATACTCATCCTAGAGTCTCTCCGTTTCCCACATCAGAAATACCTGCCTTCCAGGCCAGGCAGAGTGGCTCACGCCTGGAATCCCAGCACTTTGGGAGGCTGAGGCGGGTGGATCACTTGAGGCCAGGAGTTCGAGACCTGCCTGGCCAACATGGTGAAACCCCAGCTCTAAATATATATATGTATATGTATAAATAAAGGAATAGCTCCCTTCCAAAATAGCTTTCTGATATGAGGAGACCTAAGAACACTCCTCCCAGATTTGCTTCCCAGATAGTAGTACCTTCTATTTACTTGAAACTTTCTAAAGGGAAAGTTTCCATTTCTCTCTGTTGAGGTCATATCAGGTCCCTTTTATTGTGACACTGGAAGGACAAGAAGATCTCTTTCTGCCCTGTTTATTCATTTTTGTTTTTAAACATAACAGGCTTTCGGGTCACCTCCAGCAGCTCCCAGTTCAGCTCACGTGATTCGGCACAGCTCTCTGACTCTGGCTCTGCTGATGAGGTTGATGAATTTGAAATCCAAGGTAAGAAGTGACACTTTGTTACAAGGGAACTTTTATTCCGTTTCTTTCCATTTAGAATGATAAGCTGCAAAGTGTTTCTGAAGTAGAAGATCTTCATTATGGATTGTTGTTAGCTATTGTAAGGGACAGCCTTCTGCTAAAAACAAAACCCCTTCACAGTGTCAGTAGGGAAGAACACTGGAAGCAGGTGTTCCAGGTGGAGTGGCTGCTCGTTGATGTCACCCTGACGCGTCCTCCTCAGTGGTGTCTTTCTTTTGGGTTCCCACTCTGACCCCTCCTTTCAGCTTGTAGGGCTGGTCCATACCACTTGAAATTAGAATCCTATTCTCTTGGGTTCCATAACACAGCTGAAATTGTTTCAGAGTGTTCAAAAGAGAAAAGGACAAAAAGAATCATTGGGGGCAGGGGGACAAAAAGGAAAAAAATCAGGTTTACAAAGTAGAGCTTGAATTTCTGCCCTTGCGGTCGGTGCTCACTGCTCAGCACAGTCACAGACTGTTGGTGGTGGTGGTGGTGGTGGTGGTGGTGGTGGAAGTATCAGCATAGAGGAACAGTGGGGTCCAGTCTGGGGAGGAGTTGTGTTAAATCAGGTTAATGTCCCATTCCTGCAAATCACAGATTTCTTCAAGTTGCCATCAGCAAAACAAACACACAAACAAAAAAACAGTTCAGGGACAAACGCTCTTCCTTCATGGGTGAAACCAAGAGTAGTTTCCTTACTGAAGTGAATGGTATCTATAATTCTCTGTTACAACATTATGTATGTAGACAGAGGTGAACTGTATCTATAATTCTCCATTATAACATAATGTGATGACAGACAGATCTTGTGTTACGAGAGGCTTTGATTTCCTGTTTACACAATCTGGAGAACCCATTCGCCTACACAGGCCTCCAGATGGAGGAACCACACGTTTCTTCCCATTCAGAAACTCCGTTTTTTCACACATTTTCCAGTATTCAGGAAGTCTTCCTTCTATGTTCTCCTTAATGTCTCTGATTTCTGTGTATGACAACAATAGATAGTCATTTAAAACTCCTGTTGTTCGTTTGTTTGGTTGGTTGTTTGTATGTGATTCTCCAACTCCTCTCCAATTCTCCATCAACTGGGTGACTTACAATTTAGCTCTGACACTAACTACCTGGAGTTAGCACGGATCCTGCAGCTACGGTCCTGTGAGAATTACTTCCGCTTCAGATGCCAGACACAGGTCACCAAGCTACCTGCCCTTCTGCTTGTAGGCTGACTACAAATTCAGAGATTCCCATGACCCCCTGCCCCCAGGTGGGATAATTTGCTTGAATGATGCCCAGAACTTGGGAAAGCTTACGATTGTAGCCTGTTGTAAAGGGTCCAAATGAGCAGCCACATGAAGAAGTACACGGGGACTAAGGAAGAGATCACGAGCACAGGAGCTCCTCCTGCCCCCTTGGTGTCTGGGGGCACCACCCTTCCAGGTGCATCGATGTGTTCGCCAACCAGGAAGCCTGGACATCTTTGTTCAAGTTTTTATTGAAGTTTCACTATATAGGCACCATTGATCAAGTCATCGGCCACTGGTGACTGGGCTCAGTCTTCAATCCCTCTCCCCTCCCTGGAGGTGATGGGGGAGTAAAAGCTCCAACCCTCTAATGATGTGGTTGGTTCTTTTGATAGCCCCCAATTGTGAAGCTGTCTATCTAGGGGCCTGCCAGGAGTCTCCTCATTAGCATAAACTCAGGTATGACTGAAAGGGGCATCTTTTGAATAATTTCTTGAATGATTCAAGAAATTCCAAGAATTTTAGGAATTCTCACCAGGAACTGGAGACAAAGACAAAATATCTATTTTCTGTTATACCATAGTCTGTGATTGACTTCATCTCCTAATTAAAAAAAAGAAAGAGGGTCTGACCTCGCTCCCAGCATCAGCAGTCAGAATTTCAGGAGGAGAATAATGAGGTAAATTCAGATCCGTCCACTTGACTACCACATGTTTCCTGCAGCAAAGCAGGGATCCGGGAAACTGCGCAGTCTGTAAGGAGCCTGCGGAGAGAGAGGCCCAAAGCACACTCCTGTTAGAAACGGTTGCTGCGGTTGTGGGCCCTGAGGAGATGTTCAATCAGCTAATTCTCTAGTCGATTCAGAACAGAAATCCTTAAAGGAAAAGACCTTAGGCCGGGGTTTTCCAACCCTTGGGCCAGATCATTCTTTGCTGTGAGGGATTGGGCTGTGGACTGTAAGATGTTTAGCATCATTCCTAGCCTCTACCTACTAGATGCCAGTGGTAACCCCTCCCCAGTATCGAGACAATCAGAAATGCCTCTGTCAGTGCCATAATCACCCGTGGCTGAGAACCACTGCCGTGGGAGATCCTCGAGGCTGGGCTTGGCGTAGGAAGTAGCAGTGACTCTCCTCCAAGCTAGAGTGAGCACCTACCCAAGGATGCAAGTTCCTAAACGCCATTCGGGAGCAAATGGCAAGTTTTGATTCCAGGAACATACGGTATAGAATACTAGTTTATTTCCTGCTGGAATACTAAGGGCCCCCTTTTATTATCATTATTACACAGATGGTAGCGAAGGATCTAACCTGACTCACATATCAAAGAACGGACTGTCAGTGTCACTGGCCTCGATGTTCTCAGGTAGCCTACCTTGCAAGCGTGGATGTGCTTGTAGATGCATGTGTGAGAATGTTGCACCAGCTTTCGTATATACTTAATCATGTGGTAACTGTCAAGGTTACGAGGACTGTAGGGGCTGGAGAACTAGTTGGAAGAAACTGGAGCTAAGCCAGAACCACAAGCCAGGAACAATTCAGATATTCACCGATTCTGCCTCATGTGACCCCAGCAATCTTCCTCATCAAGTTTGTCCTTGGTGATCCTTCCCTACGGTGATAAATTTAGATTTAGTGGCCATTGTGACTGATGGAGCTAGTGGACAGTTTAGAAAGGAACAGTTAGATGAAGAATTTTAGTTCAAACATATACCTAAGCTCCTGCCACACATTTAGACAGCAGAAGTAGGTAGAATGGTATGAAGCTTACTGTCTCTTTAGAACTTTGAATTTGCAGAGTCAACTTTTAGAAAGCCATCTCTTCTGGGTACTTTGTGTACAAGTAGGATTTACTGCTATAGATGTTTGTTCTTGCTTTGTGATCCGAACAAGTAGGTTTCCTGTAGGTGAGGTTAATTGAAAGAAAGTAGCAGTTTTCTACTCAGAATGGCTTTAAAACACAAAAACAACAACAAAACTCAGGACTTTTGTATTTTTTTTGAGACGGAGTTTCACTCTTTTTGCCCAGGCTGGAGTGCAATGGCGCAATCTCGGCTCACCGCAACCTCTGCCTTCCGGTTTCAAGCAATTCTCCTGCCTCAGCCTCCCAAGTAGCTGGGACTACAGGCAGCTGCCACCACACCCAGCTAATTTTTGTATTTTTAGTAAAGACAGGGTTTCACCATGTTGGCCAGGCTGGTCTCAAACTCGTGACCTCGTCATCTGCCCGCCTCGGCCTCCCAACGTGCTGGAATTACAGGAGTGAGCCACCACGCCAGGCCCAGAGCTTTTTATTAAAACTGTTAATATTGTTGGGCATTAGAATTTGAAATAATTATGTAAGATTAGATCAAGATTTAGAGAAATAAAGACAAATATTACAGGAGCTGCCGTGTTCTCACTCATATGTGGGAGCTAAAAAAGTTGATCTCATGGAGGTAGAGAAGAGAGTGATAGTTACAGAGGCTGGGGAGGACGTGGGTTGGGGCGTAAAGAGAGGTTGGTTAGTGGGTTCAACCATACAGTCAGAAGGGATGAGTTCTAGTGTTCAGTAGCACAGTAGCGTGGCTGTAGTTGACATATTGTGTATTTCAAAATTGCTAGAAGAGATTCGAAGTATTCCCAACACAGAGAAATGATAACTGTTCGATCAATGGATATTCTAAATACCCTGATTTGACCATTACACATTGCATGCATATATCAAAATATCACATGTCCCCTGTCAATATGTACAAATATTATGGTATCAACTTAATTTTTTTAAGATGAGAGAAATAAAAGTAATTAGATTCTTTTTTTTCCTACTCCTGAACGTCCGTCATTGATTCTAACATGAGTCTTCCCTGCCTGAGGAGGAGTTGTCCCGACTCCCTTTCTAACTGGTTTCCGGTGTGTTTAGTCCCAGCCCTTTATGTGTTGAGTGTCAGCCGCTTCTCCCTCAGAGCACATGCAATCTGCTCTCACCACCAGGCAGGCCTTGATTTGGTCTTTCTAGCATGCTTCCTTTCCCCATTTGGGGGCTTTAAAATTTTTATACACATGACAGGTTTTACACTAAGAATGTGAAATGTTTTTCGATTAGAAAGCTGCTTTTTAGGCTGGGCGTAGTGACTGTTTATGTCGGTAATCCCAGCATGCTGGGAGGCTTGAGGTAGGAGGATTTCTTGAGGCCAAGAGTTGGAGACCAGCCTGGGAAACATAGTGAGACCCCATCTCTGCAAAAACATATTTTAGAATTAGCTGTGTGTGGTGGTGCGTGCCTGTAATCCCAGCACTCTGGAGGCTGAGGTGGGAGGATTGCTTGATCTGGGGAGGTCGAGGCTACAGTGAGCCATGATCATGCCACTGCACTTCATCCTGGGTGACAGAGCAAGACCCTGTCTCAAAAAAAAAAAAAAAAAGAATTCACCCACTTCAAGTGTATGGCTCAACGGTTTTTGGTACCAAGTTGTGCAGCCATCACCGTAATCCAGCCTGAAAACATTGTCACCGCCCCAGTAGTATCCCTTGTGTCAGTTTACGGTGAATTCCTGTCTCCACCCCCAGCCCCACTCAGCTGCTCGTCTTTCTGTCTCTGTAGATTTGCCTTTTCTGGACACTTCGTATAAATGGAATTATCCAATATGTGATGCGTCATCTTTTGTGTCTTTCACGTCATCTACTTCTGCTGATGGTGTCTGCCAAGTTGGTTTGATATCTTTCATAAGCTCCCAATCTCAGACAGTCTTTTCAACTTCTTTGGATTTAGAGTTCTGTTGTTATTTTTTTTTCCCCATCTCCATCTTCTTCTATTATAGCTGCATCAATTTTTCTTTATCTTCCTCTGTGGATTCTTCCTGAATTTTCATCTTCTGCATAGATGTATCTAGTCAGGGTCCGATCAGGAGACAGAAACTACACAGTAAATTGAATAGGGAAAGTTTAATATAAAGAATTATTTCTACTATAATGTGGGAATCACGGAATGGGAAACTGGCTCATGAGGAGTAAAGAAGACTCTCAAGAGTGCACAGGAGAAGCCGCACGTGGTGGCTCACGCCTGTCATCCCAGAACTTTGGGAGGCCAAGGCGGGCGGATCACCTGAGGTCAGGAGTTTGAGACCAGCCGTGGCTCACGCCTGTCATCCCGGAACTTTGGGAGGCCGAGGTGGGCGGATCACCTGAGGTCAGGAGTTTGAGACCAGCCGTGGCTCACGCCTGTCATCCCGGAACTTTGGGAGGCCGAGGTGGGCGGATCACCTGAGGTCAGGAGTTTGAGAACAGCCTGGCCAACATGGTGAAACCCTGTCTCTGCTAAAAATACAAAAATTAGTCGGGTGTGGTGGCATGGACCTGTAATCCCAGCCACTCTGGAGGCTTAGGCAGGAGAATTGCTTGAACCTGGGAGGTAGAGGTTGCAATGAGCCGAGATCATGCCACTGCACTCCAGCCTGGGTGGCAAGAGTGAAACTTCGTCTCAAAAAAAAAAAAAAGGTGCACAGGAGGAGCAGATAGAGGAGCAGTCACTATCCCTGGGGCCGAGATGGAGCATCTGGGGTAGGAATAAATGTAAAGGAGTGATACATCCCCAAGGCTGAGATCCAGACATCCTGGCTTGCTGGATGGTGGGGTTCCCTGAAACACAGAGCTGCCCTGAGATGGTGCCAGGGGACGCTCTCCACGGGGAGGTGGCATGCCAACAGCTGTCACTGGGAAACTGTTCTCTGGGGTGCTGAGGGAGGATGCCCATGGGAGGTGCTATCTCAGAACCCAAGGGTACTGGTGAAAGCCCTCTGTGGGAAGGTGGTAGGCCAGTGGCACTCACTGTAAAGCTCTCCAGGGAAGCTCTCCCGGCAGGTGCCAAGGGAGCCGTTTATGAGGGCATCACTCGTGGCACTCTGCTGCAAAGCTGCCCAAGGTGTGCTTCCCCCGGAGTCAGCCTAGAGGAGCACCCAGAACCAGCCAGAGAAACCCCTTCTGCCTCCAGCACCCCTCCAGTGTCCTGTACTGCAAAACTTCACGTCATGCCAGCTGGCAAAGGAGAAATGTTTCTGTGTCCAGCTCCATTATTGCAGAGCAGGCAAAAACAAGGGCAGATTTGGAGTTGAAAGACAATAAATTGATAGCTGGCATAGTAGATAAAAAGGAACGTTCATGAGCTATACTTTCTGACAAGTTTCAAAATTATATCCAATTCAAGGTCAAGGTAATCAGTTCCTTCTCCCCCATCCCTTTTTTAATTACTTTTTTTCTCTTTATAAAACAAGAGTACTTCGGGTTCTCTGTTTTGAAGTGTTTCCTTTTGAGTCAGCAATTACAGAAAATTTGTTGAAGTTGGATTCCCGGATACGCTGGGTATCACCTTATCTTCTAGAAAGAAAGCAGGAAGGAAACCAGCATCAAACTGGCCAGTACATTCTGAAGTTGACTCTTCTTGTGACTCACTTACTTTGTTTAAAAATTTGCTAAGGTACCAAGGTTTTAACCAGCTCTTCTCTGATCGTTCAATATCAGTGTCTGGACACGCCGCAAATTCTTCTCCTTATAACTTGTCATTGTTTTTGTTGTTATTTGTTTTTATATTTTTAAACTTTTTTCAGTCAGTAATAATGGCCTTATTCTGTGAAGTTGGTGCAAAAAGTAATGGCAAAAACTGCGATGACTCAACCTAATATCTGATGCATCAGAAGCACCTGAAATCAGTTCTCTTGCAAAACAATACTTGTTTTTGTACAAAAAAATCAATAAAAAGTTTCAGAATTATGTTCAATTCCACTTGGACGCCGAGTGTCTCGGACCTCCTTAAGTGCTCTCACTTGGGACACATTGAATCCATCCAGATGGGCAGCTCCCCGTCTCTTCATTCCTCAGTTCTCTGGCTTAGACCTTGGTCTGCTTTTATCCAGATCTTCAGTGGGGCTTCACCCGCATCAACTTAGTGGTCTGCTTGAACTGACCAGAGAGTGGTGAGGCTGCAGCGCAGGCCCAGGACCCACAGCACTGCGTGGTGTCACGGCCCCTTTGATGAGTGTGCTTCTCCCCTGCACGCCGGGGTCAGAGCCTTGCCTCCAAAGCTGGGCGGCCCCTCCCGACTCTTGGACGTATTCGTGATTGCCTGGGAAGCCCCTGCATGGACCTCCGACCTCACTTTACCTCTAGTAAAAGGAAGAAACATGTTACAGTGTGACTCAGTTGTATTTTCTAAAGAGAGAATGACTTTTTCTCTCAAAGAAAAAAAAAGGTTTCTTCTCTGTGAGGATAAAGAACTGCTAAATAGTTTTATGAAGGCAATGGTTTCCTTAGAAACCATGAATTACCACCTGCCTGTTCTTTCTGGCATGTAGTATTTTCTTTAATAGCCTGGCACTAAAATAAGAAAATTGGTTAGCTCCTTATTCAGGGATAGCTAAGATTTTTTTTTCTTTTGTGTTACTCCCAAACAGGATGGAATTTGAAATAGCTGTTAATTGCTTTTAGCCAATTAATCATTTATTTAGAAAATGTTTTCTGAAAACCTTTATGTACAAAGCACTCTGAGGGCTCCTAGCGCAAGGCAAGACTTAGGTACAACCCAAGGCAGTGTAAGTGTTACCCAAATAAATGTCGCAAACCAAACATTCTATGAAGGTCTGGCCTACTGTTGCCTCTACTGTTTTTCTTTTCTCTACCAGCACTAACTAGCTAGAAATAAGACAACTAGCAGTGCACTGGGATCTGGATTTTGGTGGCACAGATTCCGCCAGAAAACATGGTATACTTGAACATCTTTGTTGTTAAATAGGCTGTGTTAATTACCAGCAAAAATGTGTTGATTTCTTGTCCTGTGCTTAGAGAACATATGAAAACCAACAGATTTTACTTCTGTTATCTTACTCATATATGTAGCTTTGAAGACGTAAGTTTGTCAACAATGTTATTTGAGTATATGCTTGTATATGAGCCCTGTGTTAAGTATTTTAGAGCCAAGGGAAGAATAAGACACAATCTTATTTCCTATTAGGGTGATTTTATAATCTAGTTGTCCAGACAAAAATCTGCATACAGAGGAAACATGAGGAACAGTAGAGCTGCTCACAGCCCAGTGCACAGAGATGCCGTACAGGATTCGTGTCCTCCTGAGTGCTCATGGTAGATTGGTCGTTGTGTAGGCTTAATTAGGAAAGAAAGGTCTTTTTCACTGGGCAGCGAAGGACGTGAGAGAGAGTATTTATCAGAACAGTCTTGTTTTCATGACCTGGATAGGCTGTGTCTGCCTGGCTTGAACGTAACTGCTGTATTTCACATTCCCTCCATCAAAAGTATTTGGGGAGATGAGGTCTCTGGAGGTTCAGGCATATCGTTATTAGAAATCTTCTTCTAAATCCTTTGTCAGAAATAGGTTATGGAAAGTCTGCCACAGTTTCCTGTATGATTAGCCTCAGAGATCATGTTGACCATCTTTGTCAAAACGTGTTGGTAACCAGGCATCTCCAGAGAGCTGCAAAGCTGTAGAGAAGTTCCTTTTCCTCCATGAAGCTTTTCTAAGGATATAGAAGACTTCTAACATTCAGGGGCAAAATGGCAACAGTGATGATATGTTAGAGGCAAAATTGCAAACACTTCTAACATTCAGGGTAATGGCAACAGTGGTGGAATATTAGAAGCAAAGTTCCAATTTCACATACATTTCATGAGAACCTCTATGATCCCAGTTATGTGTTAGGCACTAAATGTTATATATATATATATGCACCAGACAGAGTTACTGCCTAAGGGAGCTTACCATTTGAGAAAGGTTAAGATGTGGAGAACGAGGGAGAGATTTGAGTCCTTTGTTTTGTGTTTGTGCATATGAGGGGTTGTGTCCCTGTGTGCCTTAGGATGCTTGTCTTCTCATTCACTGTTTTGCACCAAAGCTGAGTTTGTCTTTCTGCCTGAGTTTGTAACACTTTGACCTTTTCAGTGCTATGCATAATGTTACTAATTCAGCCTGGTTTTGACTTGGATAGAGGCAAATTATAACTTGTTTAGAGCTTCACCTGCTCCTTTCTCCTGCATAGAGTGTGGCACCTGGCTGTAACCCTGAGAGCTTAGCTGGGAGCACCTTGTAATAGATTCCAGGTTCCCTTACCCACCCCCTTTCCATTGCGCTCCCCTTATCTCTGGTTTCCATGTAGATGCTGACATCAGAAGGAACACAGCCTCAAGCAGCAAATCCTTTGTTTCCTCCCAGTCCTTGTGAGTACTTTTTTTTTTTTTTTTTTTTTTTTTTTTAAAAAGGAAAGAACACTTTAGGATATGTAGAGAAACAAACCCAGTTCTTGGCGTATGGCTGGGCAAAGCCATCCAGATGTAAGAGGAGGCGAGGTTAAAGGGAGGGGCTTGCGATGGTGCCGAGCCCACGGGAAGAAGTGGAGGCAAAGCTGGAAGTGAGTTATTCCTTCTCTGCTGACTCTCATCATAACCAGAGGCCCCAGAAGGTCTCAAAAGAGAGCAGTGATGATGGTTTTTGGTTATGAAATCAAATTGAACAGATTCCACATCATAGACCCAACCAGGGGAAACAGTAGCTCATTTGGGAGGAAAAATCGCTTTTTAGTCCACAAAGCAATTTTACTCAGTTTGTTTTGTAAGCAGGCATTATAATCTCCATTTTGCTGTTAGAGGAGCTGAAGTTCAGAGAAAGGAAGTGACAGAGTCCTTCATTAGCAGTGCCGTCTGGTGGCAGGAAGTGGGGCTTGAACCGAAGTCTTAGGACCGTGAGACTGGTGGACTTTCACTGTCCCATGTGTGAGGGTGATGAGCAGGCCGGGGTGCTGCGGGTGTTCTTCCAGCCCAGAAGTTGCTGCGTGGGGGATGAGATCATGAAGGGAAGCCTCCCGTCTGCCCATCCTTTCCCTGTGTTCAGCCGTCCTTGATTCTCCCCTTTCCAGCTCCCACTGCTTCCTGCACTCCACATCTGCTGAGGCGGTGGCCATGGGGCTCCTGAAGCAGTTTGAGGGGATGCAGCTTCCAGCCGCCTCGGAGCTGGAGTGGCTTGTCCCGGAGCATGACGCCCCTCAGAAGGTGGGTCCTTAGCTCTTCTTCCTACGCAGGGGCCGTCGTGAGCCTCTGTCACCTTGTTTTCCTTCGTCACACGTCCCTAGTCTGGAATGAGCCTGTGTGTTCCCCCCCTTACTCATGGAAGCCATTCATTACAATGTGTCAGGTGATAAGTGAACGAGCGAATGCTTGCTCGCCTTGTCAGAGCAGAGATGACGGCGCCTCGCAGTCCTTATTCACATGGCCGCTCGTCAGACTCAGTCACGTTTGGTGTGTGGCCACCTCGGAGACACTACACAAAAGTGAATCGTGTGGATTCTTTGCTCTGCAGTCGTCTTTAAGGCATGAAACACGCTGGCACAGCAAGGGTCCTGGCATGGGTGCAGCGACAGCATGAGCCGTGGGCCACTGCCCTGGTAGGCTGTTTCTGTTTGCTTCTTGGGACCCACAGCCCTCACTTCCAGTACCTTGGCACCTCCTGGTTGTTTCTGAGGACCAAGGTTCCCTGAAGCCCTTATCCTGTGACGTTCCTGAAATGTCTTTCACTCATTATGCTCTGTCATGGCCAAAAGGGTCCTGCATTTGTGTTTCCCAAGCCCGTCCGTGTGAGTTTACCCCAACTGTGTTTTTCTGTTGCCCATCCCTGACTCACTGCCCATCTCAACAGATGACAGGCAGCCCGCTGACATGAGCTTACCGCAACTGTGCCTTTCTCCTGCAGCTCCTGCCCATCCCTGACTCACTGCCCATCTCACCGGATGACGGGCAGCACGCTGACATCTACAAGCTGCGGATTCGTGTTCGTGGCAACTTGGAGTGGGCACCCCCCCGGCCTCAGATAATTTTTAATGTTCATCCAGCCCCAACGTGAGTGGCCAGTGTCTGTGCCCTTTGCAGCATAGATCCGTCCTCTTTGGGTTGTCAGGGTTTTCGTCTCACTCACTTGTCCCTGCCTCCAGCCGTCCTTCCTACACGGTTCTCTTCACATAAAGGCAGAGGAGGAGCGTTGTCCATTTGGTTCTTCGTTTCTTACTCGTAATTCCTGGAGCTGATTGGAAATGAGGCGGGTTTTGTTTTGCTGGCATTCCCCACCTGTCGCCTTCCTCCCAGTAGTTTTGTGGGCTTGCTGGTTTTTCTTCTCTTTCTAAGATGGATGGATGCTTTTCTCTCCTATCATTCTCTCTCCTTTACCACGTCTCATTCCTCACATTTGTACAGAATGTGTGGTTCATTACTGGGCAGAGTCACTGCCTAGACCTAAATCCTATATGGAGTTAGCTCTCCCAATAGGTTCATTTTTGTCCAACTAAAACACAGGTGAATTCCCCTCTCTTCCAATACTTAACTGGAGCTGTAAGTGTGTGTGCTCAGTCCTTCACAATTCCAAGGCCTCACGCAGCTGCTCTATGCCAATGCCCTGTCCTTACCCTTCCTCAGGAGGAAAATTGCTGTGGCCAAGCAGAATTACCGCTGTGCAGGATGTGGCATCCGGACTGACCCTGGTGAGTGCCTTCCCTTCCCACCATGCTGCCTCCAGACGTTCTGTACCCTCCCCCACACATAGGGAGAGGTGGCGTGTCAAAGGCGGTAACAGGAGGTGGCGTGGCAGAAGTAGGGAAGGGGAAAGACAGGTTCGTAGTAGGCAAGAGTGCTGGCAATCAGAGGGAAATGATTTCTGGGAGCACATGGCCAGGACTGCATACTGTGGAAAGTTGGGTAGTTCCAGCTAGCTGGTAAGGCTGGATCTTACTGTCTCTGGCTGCTTTTATTTCCTCAGGGCCTCCAAGGTAGGACGTGACTCCAGGCTCCACTGTGTGGATTTCTGCAAGCTTTGGGGAACTCAGACAGAGATTGCTGGAGGCCATTGGCTGTCCCTCTCTGCCCTTTCAAGGGAACAGCAGAGCCACCTTCCCAGCTTGTAGATGGGAAACTTACATCTGGCTTTCTGGCTTTCCGGTTTTTCCAGATTATATCAAGCGACTGCGGTACTGTGAGTACCTGGGCAAGTACTTCTGCCAGTGCTGCCACGAGAATGCCCAGATGGCCATCCCCAGCCGGGTTCTGCGCAAGTGGGACTTCAGCAAGTACTACGTCAGCAATTTCTCCAAGGACCTGCTCATTAAGATATGGAATGATCCTCTCTTCAACGTGCAGGACATCAACAGTGCCCTCTATAGGAAGGTCAAGCTGCTCAATCAAGTCCGGGTAAGACCTCGGAAAAGGCCACGTTAGAGTCTTGCCCTTCTCCTCCCCTCGTCTCCTCCCCTCGTCTCCTCCCCCGTCCCCTCCCCTCGTCCCTCCCCCATCCCTTCCCCTCGTCTGTGGGCGGCAAGCCACCCAGGCGCCGAGGCAAGAGACTGAGGACACGAGCTGTTCCAGTATAATAAAATATAAAACAGGAATAGTCATACCAGATATAGATCTTAGATATGATTATATATGAATCATTAGTTGGTAGTAATTACTCTTTATCCTAATAATAATCCCTGCTCTATAATCATAACCTAGGAAAAACCAGGCCATACAGAGATAGGAGCTGAGGGGACATAGTGAGGTGTGACCAGAAGACAGGAGTGCGAGCCTTCTGTTATGCCTGGACAGGGCCACCAGAGGGCTCCTTGGTCTAGCGGTGACGCCAGCATCTGGGAAGATGCCCGTTGCCAGGCGGACCGGACCGTGGTCTAGCAGTAGCAAAAGGTGTCAAGGAACAACACCCGCTACTTAGCAGACCGGGAAAGGGAGTCTCCTTTTCCCCGGGGAGTTTAGAGAAGACTCTGCTCCTCCACCTCTTGTAGAGGGCCTGACAACAGTCAGGCTTTCCCGCAGTTATCCGGAGGCCTAACCGTCTCCCTGTGATGCTGTGCTACAGTGGTCACGCTCTTAGTCCACCTTCATGTTCCATCCTGTACACCTGGCCCTGCCTTCTAGATAGCAGTAGTAAATTAGTGAAAGTACTAATAGTCTCTGATATGTAGAAATAATGGCGTAAGCTGTCTCTTTGTCTTCTCTCTCTCTGCCTCGGCTGCCAGGCAGGGAAGGGCCCCCTGTCCAGTGGACACATGACCCACGTGACCTTACCTATCATTGGAGAAGACTCACATTCTTTACCCTGCCCCTTTTGCTTTGTATACAATAAACAACAGCGAAGCCAGACATTCGGGGCCACTAACGGTCTCCGCGCATTGGTGGTAGTGGTCCCCCGGGCCCAGCTGCCTTTTCTTTTATCTCTTTGTCTTGTGTCTTTATTTCTACACTCTCTCATTGCCGCACACAGGGAGAGACCCACCAACCCTGTGGGGCTGGTCCCTACACTCGTCCCTCCCCCGTCTCCTCCCCCGCCACCGCCCGGTCCCCTCCTCATGTCCCCTCCCCCATCCCCTCCCCGCATCCCTGCCCCGTCTCCTCGCCCGCCGTCCCCTCCTCTTGTCCCCTTCCCCCATCCCCTCCCCTCATCTCCTCCCCTTTTCCCCTCCCTTGGTTGTATAGGGCTTCCCACAATTACCACACTTCTTTTTATCGCAGTGTCAAAGCTGTAACCGTCTCTCCATTCATGCCCTCACTATGTACTTCCTTAATCTCTTCCCATTTCCCAGGTTATCTGTCTAGTTGGAGCCTCAAACGTGGCAATGACAGCTAGGAAGCTGTAGATAGCACTCGAGGGCAAAAGCAGAATTTCTTCCTTCACTGAAAACATTAATGAATGAGGAATCGGGTATCGAGTGAGAAATTGGAGCTGAAAACATTAGTGAATGAATGAGGAATCGGGTATCAAGTGAGAAATTGGAGCTGAAAACATTAGTGAATGAATGAGGAATCGGGTATCAAGTGAGAAATTGGAGCTGAAAACATTAGTGAATGAATGAGGAATCGGGTATCAAGTGAGAAATTGGAGCTGAAAACATTAGTGAATGAATGAGGAATCGGGTATCAAGTGAGAAATTGGAACTGAATAAGTTAGTGAATGAATGAGGAATCGGATATCAAATGAGAAATTGGAATTTCGGAGCACTCCTCTGCCCAGACTGCTTATGTGACTCGGGCAGACAGACCTGGCGGAGGGGCCTTCCCTGACTAGAGGGCACTCTGAAGCCAGTTGTCAGAGCGAGTTAGAGCGAGTTAGAGCATAGGATAGTCTGAAGCCGGTTGTCAGTTAGAGCATAGGACGATCTGAAGCCAGTTGTCCCATTAGAGCGTAGGACAGTCTGAAGCCAGTTGTCAGAGCGTAGGACAGCCTGAAGCCGGTTGTCAGTTAGAGCGTAGGACAGTCTGCTCTGGCTGCAGCATGCGAGGCTTCTAGACCCCCAGGGTTTAAAGGCCCTGGGCTTCCCACACTGGATTCCTCTTCTCACATCTTTCTCCCACTCCTGCCCCCACCTCTTTCTTTTCAGCTGCTGCGGGTCCAGCTGTGTCACATGAAGAACATGTTCAAGACCTGCCGACTGGCCAAGGAGTAAGTCCTGTGTGGAGCCAGAGCCCTCTGGCCACGTTGCTGTCTCCGAAAGGGACGCATCCCAGCGCTTGGCTCTTGTTATGTAACGAAGGAGAGTAGAGAGATTTTGCAGAAATGTGAAGCGGTAAACAAGAGGCCACGGCAGTAACTGTATCTGTGTCCTTCTCTCTGGAAGGGGATCTGTGGTCATTCCACCCAGGGCAGGCCACCGCTCTTCGCAGGCTGGGTCTCACGTGGACCACTCTGCAGGAGTCTATAAATAAGTCACTTCTGCCATCCAGACACCTACTAGTGTGGAACGGCTGGGGCGGCCTGGAACCCTGGGCTGGCTGATGGTTGCCCACCCTCATTACTTTCTGCAGTTTCTGGATAGGGATCCTTCTACTACGATGTGGCACACGGACTGTTCATTCCCTCCCCTGCCTCCTGTCACTCCCTGTAGGCTTCTGGATTCCTTTGACACAGTCCCCGGCCACCTGACAGAGGACCTCCACCTGTACTCACTGAATGACCTGACTGCGACCAGGAAGGGGGAGCTGGGGCCCCGGCTTGCTGAGCTCACCAGGGCAGGGGCTGCCCATGTGGAGAGATGCATGGTGAGAAAGTCTCACTGTAGCATGCAGCTGAGCCCTTGCTTTTAGGGATACAGGGAGCGAGGTGGACCTGGGGTTCTTGCCACTTAGCTGGAGGAAGTTGAAATGGCCAATCAGCACTGGGAGAGAAACTGGAAAGGGCTGCTGTTCCTTAGCCTGGAGAGCAGCCAAATCATCCCGATCTAAAAACCTCGAGTGAGGGGAGGAGCTGGTGCTCCTGTGGCCCTGGGTGGCTCTGGGCAAGACTGGGTAGACTTTCACTCAAGAATTGTTGGCCGGACGTGGTGACTCAGGCCTCTCATCCCAGCACTTCGGGAGGCCGAGGTGGGCGGGTCACCTGAGGTCAGGAGATCAAGACCAGCCTGACCAACATGATGAAACCCCATCTCTACTAAAATAGAGAAAGTAGCTGGGTGCGGTGGCGGGTGCCTATAATCCCAGCTACTCAGGAGGCTGAGGCAGGAGAATTGCTTGAACCTGGGAGGCGGAGGTTGCAGTGAGCCAAGATCACGCCACTGCACTCCAGCCTGAGCGACAAGAGTGGAAAAAAAAAAAGGCAGTTGTCATGATGTGAGAGGAGAACTCTGGACTGGAGTCTGGAGAGGGAGTCCACCCTCGGCCGTCGTTTGTTGTTCTCAGTCATTATGACCAAAATAAATACTTGTCCCCTCTGAGGCCTCAATTTTCTTGGCTCTAAGATGAAGAGAATAATTTACTTTCTTCTCAGTATTTCTGAGGGTTGATGAGGTAATTTGTCTGACAGCGTTTTGTGTACTTTATGTATTCCTCAAACGCACGTTGTTATTGTCGTCATCTACTCGACATGTTGAAAATGCAGAAATCACACTTTTAGAACTTCCTGTCTTAGCCTGTGCCCAGTTATGTTCCTGTGACAGTCCCAGAATTAGAGCTGGGCATAGGTAGGAAACCCTGTGTGTCTGGGAGGAACTGGAAATCCTTCACTACAACCTGACTCCAGGCTGGGAGCTGTATTTGAGGAACAGCCTTGTCTCCACATTTTATCTTAATTGGTTGTGGTTCCTATTCTGAAATAAAATCACGACCCAGATGGGACTGTCGGCTTAGGAAGCCCTTTGTGGTGCCATTTCCGCCTCCTCTCTTCATGGAGAACCACGCTGGGGGTCGGAGCTTCTCCAGCTGGTGCCTGTCTCATCTCTTGCCTAAAGCTTTGTCTAACGCTGCCCAGCCCTGGCCCTAGTTTAGCTTTCATGCTTCTGAGTCCAGCCCAGGCCTCCTCCCTGTGGGCAGCAGAACCCTGTAGACCACTCCCCTCCTCGGTGTTCACCCTCCCTTGCCAGTTCCTGATGTGCCACTCCTCATTTTGTCATCTGTGTTTTTCCTCCCCAGCTCTGCCAAGCCAAGGGCTTCATCTGTGAGTTCTGTCAGAATGAGGATGACATCATCTTTCCCTTTGAGCTCCAGAAGTGCCGGACCTGTGAAGGTGAGGGCAGGTGCAGGCATCAGGCAAGTGAGCCTGAACACAGGGCTCCTTGATTCCCCGGAGCCACCCCTGTTAGCAAGGGTTCGGTGCCACTCAGCACCTCGCAGGGCCTCCCCACGGGACACCACGCCTTGGTGGTGAGAAGGGGCTGTGGCAGCAACTGACCTCTAGCTGGAGATAATGCAAATTGTTTTCTTCTCTCTCCCACCTTCCCAACCTGAGTAGAGTGTAAAGCATGTTACCATAAAGCCTGCTTCAAGTCTGGAAGCTGTCCGCGCTGCGAGCGGCTGCAGGCCCGGCGGGAGGCACTGGCCAGGCAGAACCTGGAGTCTTACCTGTCGGACTACGAGGAGGAGCCCGCGGAAGCGCTGGCCCTGGAGGCTGCCGTCCTGGAGGCCACCTGAAGAAAGCACGTGAAGCCTCCCTCTGGGCCGGGGTCACACCTGTTGCAGAACTGAGCCACTCTTTGAAGGACTTGCCCCACCTGGGGCTTCTTTTTTTTTTTTTAATTATCATCATCTTTTTTTTTCTTTAGTGACTTGTCTGACGTCCGTGTGCAGTCAGCCGTCGGTAGGTTGATGGGTCCAGTCTGTGATGACAGATAATTTGTAAGCACCAGGTGTTTTCATCAGAACCGACGTGCGGGTCCTACAGTGAAGCTTCTAGTGCCTCTGTCAGTGGCAGAGACAGCAAGACCAAGTTCTTCCAGCATCTGTGGCCTTCTCCTCTAGGTTTCACCTGCGCGTCAGGTATCATTTCCAATTTTCCTTTGTTTCCGTTCTGGAGCTTCTGAGCCAGGCCTTTCTCAGCCACCTCTCCTCCTGCTGCTGAAACGGGGATGGCGTTTTCCCTCCCCTGTCCTGGACTGGGGTCAGACTGTGCCCCGAGGAGAAGCAGCAGAGAATGGGACTACGTCGTGGGCATTTTGTCCACTTCTTTGGGTATTTTGGGGGCCACAGAACAATCATGACTATCCTAGACTCCTCAGAGACCTCAGAGGCAGCCGTGAAGGTCCCTGTGTTGCTGGGATTTCCTGTTTGAAATATTTGAAGCATCGATGATGCCACAAGCTGACTTTCTTCGTCTACCCTGGTGAGCTTGAAGCAAAGAACAGAACTGATGCTCAGGCCAGGCTCATCTGTAGCCTTACGCCGCAAGCATACGTGAGGCGACAGCTCTGTCACTGAAGGAGCGCTTACTCAGAGGAGCTGTCGGCCCCCTCTTAGGTGTTAAGGTCTCTTTTAGTTAACCTGGCTTTTTGGTGCAGGTGTGATCTTTGAAGCTCAGGCAGGTCCCTGATGCCATCCTAAGGTGAGGACAGGAACCTCACCCACCATCTTCTTAGCGTGTCCCTGATGACTCTGTCCTCTGTTAGATGGTCACTGTGGTTCTGAGTAAAAGTGCAACCCAACTCCGTTCTCTCTCCCCTTCCTGCAGCAGAGCTGGGTCCTTCCCTGGTGGCTGAGTCTCTCTTGCCTTAGCTTCTTTGGTCAAAGTTGGAGAAAAGCTTCCTGCTATTAGTGCTGTTACAGAACTTGACAGTTTGTGGATGTGAGTGTGAATGTTCCTGTGTTCTTGGGATAACAAGAGCCTTTATGCTAATTATGCACTTAACTCTGTGTAGGCTGGTAATGTTTATCTGTTCATTTGATAATGCTGATTTTAGTGTGCTGCCCTCCTCCCGCCCATTAATGTGTGTGTTGGTGGTGAAGTCCTTCTGATAATGCTGATTTTGGTGTGCTGCCTCCCCCTGTTAATGTGTGTGTTGATGGTGAAGTCCTTCTGATAATGCTGATTTTGGTGTGCTGCCTCCCCCTGTTAATGTGTGTGTTGATGGCAAAGTCCTTTTGATAATGCTGATTTTGGTGTGCTGCCTCCCCCTATTAATGTATTTGTTGACAGTGAAGTCCTTTTGATAATGCTGATTTTGGTGTGCTGTCTCCCCCTATTGATGTATTTGTTGACAGTGAAGTCCTTTTGATAATGCTGATTTTGGTGTGCTGCCTCCCCCTATTAATGTATGTGTTGACAGTGAAGTCCTTTTGATAATGCTGATTTTGGTGTGCTGCCTCCCCCTATTAATGTATTTGTTGACAGTGAAGTCCTTTTGATAATGCTGATTTTGGTGTGTTGCCTCCCCCTGTTAATGTGTGTGTTGATGGTGAAGTCCCTGGGTGGGGCCATGTGTGTGTGTGTGATGTTCCTTAAGTTGATGCAGCTTCTAACCTCTGTGAAAACACTGGTCAGAGTGGCTTCTCCAAGAGCTGGCAGCTCTGTGAACTAAAGCCTGCATCATTTTTGTTCTGGGATTGAATTCTGCCCATGGGCCTGTCTTCCCATAGTTGCTTGCTGGTAGGAAAGAAATGGGCGTGGGCGCTGCGCCTGGAAGCTGAACAGAAAGTTGCCTGTGGTTGGTGGCAGCTGATGAGAGCTTGAGCTGGCGGTAAGAAGGAATCTCCCAGGAAGTGGGAGAGGCATTAAGGTGATGGCCAGGGCTGAGGCTCCACCAACACGAGAGGGAACATGTAGGAACTGGCCCCTGCCCTTGATTCCTCTGCCTCAAAGTTGGGATCTGAAAGCCACATAGGGCTAGAAGACCCTGAGGCTGTTCTCCCTTCTGTTCATAGTGAGACTCAAAAAGCCAAGTCCCAGAAGTTCTGCAGGGCTGTGACTAGAAGTGCCCAGGTCCTTCAGGGAGCTTTAAGAATGACCCCACAGAACTCAAGTTTCACTAGGGGTTAGGTCCCAGATTCAGACCCAGGGGCTTATAAAAATGGTGAGCTCTACTTCCAGTTTTGGTTTAAATTACACATCCAGGCCAGGCACGGTGGCTCACGCCTGTAATCCCAGCACTTTCAGAGGCCGAGGCGGGCGGATCATGAGGTCAGGAGATCGAGACCAGCCTGGCCAATGTGGTGAAACCCCGTCTCTTCCAAAAATACAAAAATTAGCCAGGCATGGTGGTACACGCCTGTAATCCCAGCTACTTGGGAGGCTGAGGCAGGAAAATCGCTTGAACCTGGGAGGCAGAGGTTGCAGTGAGCTGAGATTGCACCACTGCACTCCAGCCTGGGCGACAGAGCGAGACTCCGTCTCAAAACAAAAAACAAAAAGGTGACACATCCAGCTCTTTCTCCAGGTCGTTGCGCTGGAGAAGAGATGTGCTGTGTTGTCCTGCCCGTTTCACATCAGCATGGGATCAAAGGATGACAATGCTGACAGCTTCTGAAGCCAAACCCAACAGTCTCATAGGCTCCTCACTTGTCACTTACTTTTCTCCATCTCCCTCAACCGCACCCCATCCCTTTAGATTGTGCGTCTGTTTTAGTGACTCTGACACGATGCTGTCATCACCGTCCAAATACCCAGTTATTTATTTATTCAAGAGTGGGGAAGCGGGTAGAGGATGGGATGTTTTGGAAGCACTTTGCAACTTACCACTATCTGAAAATCCCCTGCTGTTGCGGGGAGAAGCTTTGAATGCACTGAAGAGAATTCCTTGTACATGAAGGCGGGTGGTAGAGTGTTCTTTCTGTAAGTAAAGGGAATGAAAAAAACATAGTTTGCTTACCAGGTGGAGACAAGATTCAAGACATAGCAGAAGAGTGGAAGACGAATATTTTCCACTTAAATGAGGCTGTTTTTGACGTTCTCTGCCAAGGATTTAGAGCTTTCGTTGAATTAACATCAAAGGAGCGCGGGTCTCAGTAGAGATGTTCTGTGTGTGCAGCCCGTGCTCTGAACTGGTTTCCACCTGCCGTGGTTCTTGCACAGCCTGGCAGTTCATTGTCATCTTTAATAAACTAAGGAAATGAAATTCTGTCTTTTGTCAGCCTGCCTTGACTGTCAAGAAATGGCATTGTGTCCACTGTAAAGCAGGTGTATCTGAACATTGAGAAGGTTTCTATGTTATAATGTAAAGCAAACTGGACCACACACATCAAGGAAAGTGAGGTGGAGTGGCTGTGTCACTAACTTGCCATGAGACCTCGAGCGAACCACTTCACTTCTCTGGATTTCTGGTTCATGGGACGTGTGCCCCCTGCCCATACCCTTGGTGTAACTGTCACTGAAAATGAGGTGTCTTCCTCTCTGCAACATCTGACTTGCCTTAGATGCTTCAGTTCCCACTTCTGTGAGCATCTAGCATCTTTCTCTTCTGCTCCTGGTCCACTGGGGCTCCAGCTCTACCCTGCAACTCTCTGAACATTTCCCCTTAATGTCCCCTTGTCATCTCCAACCAGTGTGTCTAAAACCAGCATAAATATCATCTTCCCATGTCATCTCCAACCAGTGTGTCTAAAACCAGCATTAATACCGTCTTTCCCGTGTCATCTCCAACCAGTGTGTCTAAAACCAACATAAATACCATATTTCCCATCTCATCTCCAACCAGTGTGTCTAAAACCAACATAAATACCATATTTCCCATCTCATCTCCAACCAGTGTGGCTAAAACCAGCATAAATACCGTTATTTCCCATGTCATCTCCAAGCCGTGTGTCTAAAACCAGCATAAATACGTGTCATTCCCATGTCATCTCCAACCAGTGTGTCTAAAACCAGCATAAATACCATATTTCCCATCTCATCTCCAACCAGTGTGGCTAAAACCAACATAAATATCATTTTCCCATCTCATCTCCAACCAGTGTGGCTAAAACCAGCATAAATACCGTCTTTCCCATCTCATCTCCAACCAGTGTGGCTAAAACCAGCATAAATACGTGTCATTCCATGTCATCTCCAACCAGTGTGTCTAAAACCAGCATAAATACCATTATTTCCCCTGTCATCTCCAAGCCGTGTGTCTAAAACCAGCATAAATATCATTTTCCCTTGTCATCTCCAACCAGTGTGTCTAAAACCAGCATAAATACCGTATTTCCCAAAACCTAATCATTAGTCACCCAAGTTTGAAAATTAATTGTCTTCAACTTCCTTGGTAAGTGGCACACTCAGCTCATCATGCATTGTCTCCTTCCTACTCCCTGTCAAGTTCTGTTGATGTTTTCCTCTAAAATAAATCTCTCATTACTTTTCTGCCAGTAGCACACAAATTCAGCTGTTCTTGATCATATATTATTTTTCTCCCTGCTCCTCAGTGGAACAATGACCAGAAGCATCTTGTGGGATGAGGGGCCGGGCGCGGTGGCTCACGACTGTCATCCAGCATTTTGAGGGACCAGGCGTAGTGGCTCTCAGAGTCATCCGGTACTTTGAGAGACCAAGGCAGGCTGATCACCTGAGATCAGGAATTCAAGACCAGCCTGGCTAACACGACAAAACCTCATCTCTACAAAAATATAAAAATTAGCCAAGCATAGTGGCATGTGCCTGTAATCCCAGCTACTCGGGAGGCTGAATCATGAGAATCGCTTGAACCTGGAAGGCGAGGGCTGCAGTGAGCCGAGGTTGCTCCATTGCACTCCAGCCTGGATGAAGAGCAAGACCCTGTCTCAAAAAAAAAAAAAAAAAAGCACCAGCGCACTGTAGCATGGGGGCGGGACTGTGACCACCTCTACCTCCCCTCTTAGTGCTCACCAAGTCTCTGCAGTGGTGAGCGTGTCGTCTCCTGTCTTCTCCCCCAGCTGCTTTGTCTGCAACTGCTCCTGTTGTGTTTGTCCAGCAGTCATCATCACAGGACACACATCCCAAATGTTCTTCAGTCACTTTATTATTAAACTGCCAGCTCTTTCCTTGCCAGGGACTAAACCAGGAGATAAGATGATATTTATATGCTGTAAACACACCCTGCATATTTAAAAATCTTCATATTTACAATTTAAACTGAGAGGAGAATGAAAAAGCCATGTGAAAGACTGCTGAAGTTGATAAAATGTTCAAATGTTTTTCAACTAGAGATAGGAAAATAGCTTACAGTACAAAACCTTCACTTTGTTCTAAGGCCCTTTGTTCATTGTTACAAACTGGTGTAGTTCACAGGAAGCCAAAGCTTGATTTCCAGTAAGTTCCCAAACTTCTGTTCCCAACATTTAACTTGGATTTTAGATGATCATATTCCAAAATTGGAAAGACTGTTGAAGAGGAAAACAAGGACCGTTGATTCACAATGGCAGCCCAGCATTTTTTTATTCATTCAGTCATCCGTCAATCCCAAACATCTATAGATGCTTCTGTGTTCCAGACACCATGCCAGAGCTGAGAGTACAAAGAATCACAGACTATTGTTTAAAGATGTTTACTGCAGCATAATTTATGAGTAAAAAGTTAATGGAAAATAAAAAAATTGATGCAACCATCAAAACTACAGTTATAAAAATTATGATAGTAAGCTGTGCACGGTGGCTCATTGTCTGTAATCCTAGCACTTTGGGAGGCCGAGGCGGGCGGATCACGAGGTCAAGAAATTGAGACCATCCTGGCCAACATGATGAAACCTCGTCTCTACTAAAAATACAAAAATTAGCTGGGTGCGGTGGGCGCCTGTAATCCCAGCTACTCGGGAGGTTGAGACAGGAGAATTGCTTGAACCTGGGAGGCGGAGGTTTCAGTGAGCTGAGATCACGCCACTGCACTCCACCCTGGGTGACAGAACAAGACTGTCTCCAACAAAAAAATAAATTATGATAGTAACATGGGGAAAAAGTCTTGTAACACAATGTTATGTGAGAAAAAGTTAGAAAAAGTGTATGTCAAATATATATTTATTAGTCCATACTTACATAAATAAATGACCGAATTAATAAATTCTCACAGAAGAATTCTAAACAAAATACGTAAATTCTCCCAGGAGGTGGAGTTTAATTCCTTCTCCCACTGAGGGTGGACTGGAATTAGTGATTCACTTTTTTTAATAAAAGGATATAGAAAGAGGAAAATAGCAACTTTACAGTAGAGAGAGCTAACACAACCTTAACCAAGTAATCAAGGTTAACATCTCCAAAGATGTCATTGGATGTCATGTACCTACTGATACAATGAAAGGGGTACATCTTCCCTGACATTCTTTCAGAAACCCATAACCTCAGTCTAATCATGAGAAAAACAACAGACAACGTAAACACAGGAGCAAAATTCGAGGAACTTTCTACAAAAGACTTGACCATACTCAAAATTGCCAAGGTCATGAAAACAAGGAAAGAGAGATGCCGTCACAGACGAGAGGAGACTAAGCAGATAACGATGACTGAATGCCATGTGGGATCCTGGGTGGGATCCCGAAATGGAGAAAAGACATTAGTGAAAAAACTGGCAAAATCTGAATACAGTTTGGAGTTTAGTTAAAAGTAACATACCAGTGTTGGTTCCTTAGTTTTGGGAAACGTCCAGTACTGCAGTAATATAAGACGGCAACATTAGGGAGAACCGAAATCGAGTGAGGGCTATGTGACAAATTTGTACTATCTTTGCAGCTTTACTGCAGGTCTAAAATTATTCCAGATTAAGAAGTTTGCATATATAAAAAGCATATGTACATCATAATTACAGTTATGCAAAAATACGGTTAGAAAAAATACATAAGGAAAAATACATAAAAATAAGTGTGGTTCTGTTAGAATGGTGGGATTGTGGAGTATTTTTTCCTCTTATCTGCTTACTAAATTAGCTGTAAATGAGTCATTTTCCATAAATTAAAGAGTTAATTTTAGAGGTGTTTTGAGAAAAAAATTCTTTTCCTTGAAATACAGAGGGAATGTACAAAAGTATATCCGTATTGAAGGGTAGTCAAGACAAAGACTGCTTTAAAATACCCCGAGACATCCTTCTGCACAAGATAAGCTGGCCCGTGTTGACCCAGAAAATACCCCTTGCTCCTCCCTTTCTGATCCCCTCAGCCTCACCCCAGTTCTGCTGCAAATGGGGGCCTCTGTCAGCCCCGCTGCCCTGACCGCACACAGGGAGAAGGCACCTAAGGATTTCTATAACGTAGGGTTCTCAGCATTACCTTAGTCCTGGAGGAACTGTGGTTTCCAAGGTAGGGCTCATACTCATCAGGGTCTCCGGGAAGGCTGGGGCAGGAGTGACAGTAGGAGGCAGAGGGCTCATAGGACTCAGGAAAAGCCTTCTTGAAGTCAGGTTTTAGAGTGGAAGGTTCAGGCAATGGCCACCTGAACACTTGCAGAAGGTTCCCGGACTGTAACTATTCCAAACACTACAAACAGCACTAATGGACTGGCCTGGAGGTCCTGCCATAAGCACCTGTAAGCAGAGTCACTCCTTCAGTAGCATGTACTGGCCCTGGCCACCCTTCTTCAAACCCAAGTACAAGTAAAGTCTTACAACTGAAAAGGCAGAGGTGGCCAGCCAAACAGAAATATTTCCCTAGCCTGTATTCTTTCCACGGTGTGCTCAGTCAGCTCACGAGTCTCAGAGAACAGAGTAAGCCCTCTCTTTACTCCTTAGATAGCATTTTTCCCCAGAAACACTTTATCAGAAACTTTTTTTTTTTTTTTTTTTTTGAAATGCAGTCTCGCTCTGTCACCCAGGCTGGAGTGCAGTGGAGCAATCTTGGTTCACTGCAGCCTCCGCCTCCCGGGTTCAAGCGATTCTTCTGCCCCACGTTCCTGAGTAGCTGGGACCACAGGTGCACGCCATCACACCCGGCTAATTTTTGTATTTTTAGTAGAGACGGGATTTCACCATGTTGGCCAGGATGGTCTCGAACGCCTGACCTCAGGTGATCCACCCGCCTCAGCCTCCCGAAGTGCTGGGATTACAGGCGTGAGCCACTGTGTCTGGCCAACAATTGTTTTTTTAAAACCTATCCCCAAGGGTTGGGCATATGGATGAAGCTGGATTGTCTGAATTCATTCCCTAGAATTTGGACCTTGAGGAAATAAGACAGTGAGCGAAAAGATGGGCTGGCACTTGCTTGTTCCAGTATGGTGATGAGACTGTCACTCCAGCCTCCTGGACCCTGGGTGTGTGGCCTGGCCTGGGGAAGGTGCTGGGGGGTGTTGAGGCCTGGCCTGGGGAAGGTGCTAGGGGGTGTTGAGGCCTGGCCTGGCCTGGGGGAGGTGCTGGGGGGTGTTGAGGCCTGGCCTGGGGAAGGTGCTGGGGGGTGTTGAGGCCTGGCCTGGGGGAGGTGCTGGGGGGTGTTGAGGCCTGGCCTGGGGGAGGTGCTGGGGAGTGTTGAGGCCTGGCCTGGGGAAGGTGCTGGGGGGTGTTGAGGCCTGGCCTGGGGAAGGTGCTGGGGGGTGTTGAGGCCTGGCCTGGGGGAGGTGCTGGGGAGTGTTGAGGCCTGGCCTGGGGAAGGTGCTGGGGGGTGTTGAGGCCTGGCCTGGGGAAGGTGCTGGGGGTGTTGAGGCCTGGCCTGGGGAAGGTGCTGGGGGTGTTGAGGCCTGGCCTGGCCTGGGGAAGGTGCTGGGGGGTGTTGAGGCCTGGCCTGGGGGAGGTGCTGGGGGGTTGAGGCCTGGCCTGGGGGAGGTGCTGGGAGTGTTGAGGCCTGGCCTGGGGGAGGTGCTGGGGAGTGTTGAGGCCTGGCCTGGGGAAGGTGCTGGGGGGTGTTGAGGCCTGGCCTGGGGAAGGTGCTGGGGGGTGTTGAGGCCTGGCCTGGCCTGGGGGAGGTGCTGGGGGGTGTTGAGGCCTGGCCTGGGGGAGGTGCTGGGGGGTGTTGAGGCCTGGCCTGGCCTGGGGGAGGTGCTGGGGGGTGTTGAGGCCTGGCCTGGCCTGGCCTGGGGGAGGTGCTGGGGGTGTTGAGGCCTGGCCTGGCCTGGGGAGGTGCTGGGGGTGTTGAGGCCTGGCCTGGCCTGGGGAAGGTGCTTGGGGGTGTTGAGGCCTGGCCTGGGGGAGGTGCTGGTGGGTGTTGAGGCCTGGTCTGGCCTGGGGAAGGGGCTTGCACAGGGTCACATCATTTCAGGGAGTAGTTGCCTCTGTCCCTGGCCAGTCTCCAGTCTCCAGCTTCATACCCTCCCGCTGGAGGGCAGAGACGATGGGGATGTCCCTGTGTATGCTCAAGTGCAATGGCATTTTAAGAAAACTATTAGCAATTTTATGAAAATAAATTGCTGCTGTTTGAGTAGCAGCCACAGTCAGCAAGGCCCTGGCTGGGTACTTGCTCCGTTAAGCTGTCTGCGTGTGACTGCCTTAACAGCGCTGGCTGCTCCTGCTCCTGAATCTAAAAAGCAGCTGGATAAAATGTTCACGTTTTCGCTCAAAACCAAACAGAAAAACTCAGCTTGTTTGTGTGGGCTGAAGCACCTCTGTTTACCCGCCCCCCGCACTGACCCCCATAGTGTCCCCGGAATGGACCGACTCATGGGCTGTCACATCGCGCACGTCTTCCCCGGAGAAGGGACGTGAATCTTGGGTGTGTGGGGGCACTACCTGGCCCAGCACAGGGTGCAGGTGGGTAACCCGGGAGACTCCCCCCGCTCCAGACCCGTTGTCATGTTGCCGTCTGAGGCGGCACTCACAGGTTTGAGGGGTGCACATCTTTGGGGGCCTCCACTCAGCCTGGCACAGTGTGTGCCCAGCAAGTAGACGACCACATCCTCGCCAGCACGAGTGCTAGAAACTTCTGTCAGGAAACGCCGCTCTTCACAGCCAAGGGTGGAAACTACTGGATGCATGGCAGAGCTGACGCCCTCCCTCCGGCCTGGCTCCGAGCCGTGCCTGGTGTGGTGGAGGGGTGGAGGCCACCCTCACCGGGCCCTGTGTGCTGCTCTGATTCGGCTGAGGGGGCCAGGGCCTGGGTGTGCCCTCAGCGTGTCCACTCCAGAGGGGAGCCTGCGCCCACATTTTGGCCCTGTGGGTAAAGGTGGCCTCCCACTGAGCTTGTAGGGGTGTGGGACACTGCCCGATGCCGCCTGCCATGATTTTACATGAAAAGCCAGAAAGAGGCACTGAGGAGCCACCTGACCCCACAGAATGCCATTTCCTGGGGTCGCTTGGCCAGAAGTCATTGACACAGCCCTGCCAGCCAGAAGCTGGGGCAGGGACAGGGTCCTGCCTTCTGGGACAGGCTCTGTGTGTGGGTGACCATGTCCCAGAGGTCTCTGCTCAGCCCTGGGGGCGGGTGGGGGTGGGGTTGGAGGGTGGATGGTGGGGGTGGGGCCAAGTTGGCCCGAGAGGTTTGTGAGGTGAGAAGGGCTGGGGTCTCTCCCCCGCGCCCCACCCCGCCTTGATCTGAATCTCTCCCTCTCTGTCTCTGTTGGTCTCTTTCTCTCTCTATTCCCCATTCTGGTGTCTTTGGAGCCCTGGGTAAGGTGTATGCTGAGTCCAGTCTGGTTTTGGGTAGATGTTCTTTGGTCTGTTACCACCCCTGGATGGAAAGCCCCTGGTCCCCCCAGGTTCCTGCAGAGCCAGGCCCCGCCAGCAGTCGGTGGGCAGGATGCCCACCAGTTGCCTCCATCTGTCCCAGGGGGACCTTTCCTCTGCTCTCCAGGGACCACTGCAGGTGGTGTGGCCCCTGAGGGGAGCATAAGGGTGCAGTGCCAGACTCAGGGGACACAGAAGCCCTGTCCATATGGCCTTTTACGCAGCACAGCACCCAGCCCTCGGCAGCCCAGAGCAGGAACCAACAGGGTAGGTGCCCAGGTGCCCCAAAGGTCAGAGTTCCTCCCACAGCTGCCAGGAAGCACAGGGACGGCAGCACAGGGTCTTCTGCTCAGCACTGGGAGCCCGCTCGCTGCAGCTAAAGAAACAGATACGTCCAAGGGCTCCATGGCCAGGGCCGGGCACCTGGAACACAGCGGTCCTGGGGCGGCCACATCCACTCCTTCCAGGTGAGTTCCCGGTGACTCTCGGCCTGCAGTCGGCCTTGCTGAATTCTCTTAGGCCACCTGGACGCCCCCTGCTACGCGTCCAGCTGTTGATCGCCCATTGACCTGTAGAAGACCTGGTCAGCCCCTCTGTCTTCTGTCACCCATGGAGGCGCCTGCAGGTGCTCTGCGCAGCCCGCCCGGCCCTGCACAGACCCGAGGCGGCACCAGGGGGCGCTGCCGGCCGGAGGATGCGGGCGCGGGGCGGAGGCTGCGGGGCAGGAGCCGCTGTGCGCGTTCAGGCAGCTGCCCGGGACCCCTGGCACCGACCGCAGCCCCCAGAGGTCCCCGGGGGGTTTCCGCCTGAGCCTAAACTGAAGACAGGGCCTGTTTTCAGTCATCCTGACCCAACAGACTCTGCCTGTTAGTTCCCGCCCTGCCCGGCGCCCTGGTACCCAGAGCTGGTGGGGACTCCAGGCCACCAAAGGCAGGGGCGGGGCGGGCGGTTGAAGGAAGATTGGGACACGGAGAAGAGGGACAAGGCCTGGGGCCCGAGGGGTCAGAACGCTCTGCCAGCCTCACCACCCGCAACATCCAGGCACGGACACACGCACACACTCCACACGTGTGAACACGCATGCATGGCTGCACACACGTGCACATAGAGGCACAGCCCGCAGGCTCACAGATGCACACACACAGGCACAGGCACGCTCCCTCACTCACTCTCTCTCACACACCCCAGGTGCAGACACCCCCACCCAGAGGATGCAGCTTGGATGGAGAAAGAGGCTGGGTCACAAAAGCCACAGGAGGCAGCCCCTGCTGTCGGGCGTCTTCTCTGGGGAAAGCGTTTCCGGAGCCTGATGGAGGAAGACAGAGGAAAGAGACCTGTGTTCCCTGATGCACTGGCCAGCCGCTTCCCGGGGAGGGGGAGGCAGCAGCCAGGTCCAGCCCTCTGGGGAGTCACGCGCGATGTGTGGCCCCCACAAGGTCCCCCCAAAAAAGACCCTGAGAACGCTGGAGCACGGAGGGCCCAGAAGCGTCAGAAGCTCAGACCCCTGGACAGGGGACCCCACCCCACACTTGAGGTCACACGCCATCGGCTGACCTGGCACTCGGAGAGGACCCAGCTCCCAGTCTCCCCAGCTACGTCTCAAAACACGAACGTCAAGTTTTCATCGGGAAACCGGCGCTGTCAGTGTCTTCCACCACCGGGCTAGCTCTGCCTGGCTGTCGCCCAAATGCCAAGGGCCTGTTTTGGAAAGCATCAACCACAAGTTCCTTGTGAGGCCTCGGCGTGGCCTGCCAGGGTCCCTCCCCTCACGGAGAGACACCCGGCCCAAGCTGGCTCTTCCCCACCGCCCAAGCCTCAGCCATGCCCCATCTTCCTCGTGTCCCCCCAGCAAGTCACCAGGCTGGTGGGGGCCCAAGGGAAGCAGGAGCAGAGGCTACTCTGATCGTGTTCATTCCTAAGTCCCTCCCTCCTGCCCCAACCTAAAACCCAGTTGTGGGGAAGGAGGGCCAGGCCAGCCTCCAACAGGGAGGGCACTCCTGATGTCCTCCCCTGGACCCTTTGCCCTCAGGGCCCCCCACACTGGGTGTGACATAGGGTGGCCCCTGGGAGCACTTGGCTACTGTCCTGCACAGGGCACCTGGGGGACCCACAGCATCCTCCCTGCACCCGGCCCTCGCCCCGCCTGTGGGAGCAGGGAGAGGGACGGGCGGGAGCAGGGAGAGGGAGAGGCCGCCATGGGTTGTTCCAGGACCCCCCATGTGAGGGACCCCATTCCCCCCGAGAATTTACCTGTTCTTGTTCCACCCTCAGGCTCCTCCTAAGAATGGGCCTTGCCCTCCCCTGGCCCAGCACCTCCCCCACGGCCTCTGCTCCTGCACCCACCCTGCCCCACACTCGGGGGCCTGAGGAGCCCTCACCCTGAGACCCCTCCTCTCGAAAGGTCCCTGACCACCCACCCACTCCAGGCACCCTCTTCTTCCCCAGGGAACTTCCACCCTGTCTGGGCCATTGCTGCAGACCCTCCGTCCCCTCATCAACCTTGGGGGCAGGAGGTCAAAGAAAAACCAGGCTGCCTTGTTCTCAGCAGGAGCTCAGCAGGAGCCCAGGGCCTGGCAGAGGTTCTACCAATCACAGGATGAGCCAAATCACAGGATGAGCCAAGGAAGGGAAGAGTGACACTGTCCCAGGCCCCGAGGACCCAGGCCCCACGCCCCCAATAGGACCTGCCCCACAGGCCCGCCCTCCCCCAGCCTCACCCCTCCCCAGACCTCATCCCTCCCAGCCTCACCCCTCCCCAGACCTCATCCCTCCCCAGCCTCACCCCTCCCCAGACCTCATCCCTCCCCAGCCTCACCCTCCCCAGCCCTGGCCTTTCCAGGCCACCCCTCCCCAGGCCTCATCCCTCCCCATCCCCCACTCTCCCCAGGCCTCACCCCTCCCCAGGCCTCATCCCTCCCCAGCCCCGCCCTCCCCTGGCCCCACCCTTTTCTGGCCCTGCCCTCCCCAGGACCCACCCCAGCCCTCACGGCACCTCAGTGTCCAGCGAGTCCAGCTGGATCCCATGGCTGCACTGCCAGGTGGTGAGCTTCCAAGCCCTGGGCTCCCAGGACTCTGTCACTTTAGGGATCCCCTCCCAGCGCCCCCCAAACCCCTCACACCCCCCACCACCCTCACCCGCAGCTCCTGCTTCCCCACGCCCGGGATGAACACCCAGTAATTAAGATGTTCAAGTATTTTGTTTCTATTTCTATTTATACACCTTCAAATTAAAATTGGAATAAAGTCGTCTGTATAACTTAATGCTCTCACTTAGCACGACCCTCTCATGAGTGTTTTCTCATGTTACCGGAAGTTCTTCAGCAGCACTGTCTACCTGTAGTGGCTGCCGAACATGACAGGATTTGCATTTGCTAGAATCGATTGAACTACTTCCATGAGGTTGGAAAGATGGACATTTAGGCCCTTTACTTGTTTTATTTTTACCAACATTTTCTAAATGCTGCAAAATGAACACCTGGACCGTTTTGTTGTTTCCCTCTTTACTCCTCTACATAGATCAGGGGTCTGCAAACGTGCTCTGCAGAGAGCTAGAGAGTCAATATTGTGCTGGGGACGGGGACGGGGAAGATGGTCTCCACCACACACTCTTCCTTATTCGCTAATTGTTTTCACAGCCCTTTCAACGTAACCACGGACCATTCTGAGCTCTTGGCCATGCAGCAACGGGCCACAGAGCGGATTTTGACCACTTGCCAGTTTATCGTCCTAAAGGTAGCATAACTAGGTCAGCCAAATTGTAAGGCTTCTGGTGCATATTACCAAATCCCTCTCCAGAACAAAATTATACTAACTGATACTTTTGCTAGTAGTATCTGAAAATGTGTATTCCGCTGAATATTAGCAAACATTGACTATTACTATTTTTAAGCAGGTTGCTAAATTCATCATTAAAACTCAAATTGCGACTTCCTGGGTTGTTGTGATTCTATTTCCACATCTAACTTCATTCAATTGCGCCTTCCTTCTTCTTGTAAGACCTCTAGATACTGAGGACATCAGATGTCAAAATTGTCACAGCGTGATTCTGATTTTTGTTGGATTTTGCTTGTTTCGTTATGGTGTTTTTTGAAGTGTCACAGGTTTTAATGTCTTTGTAATCAAATCTAAATGTTTTTGAAAAGTGTTTATTGATACATAATAATTGTACATATTTATGGGGCAGTTGTGATATTTTGATTGTGCACACAGCACATAATGATCAAATCAGGGTATATAGTATATCCACTTTGAACATCTATTTCTTTGTGTTGAGAAGATTCCAGTTCTTCTAGCTATTTTGAAATATACAGTGGACCAGGTGCGGTGGCTCACGCCTGTAATGCCAGCGCTTTAGGAGGCCAAAGTGGGTGGATCACCTGAGGTCAGGAGTTCGAGACCAGCCTGGCCAACATGGCAAAACCCCGTTTCTACCGAAAACACAAAAATTAGCCAGGCGTGGTGTGTGCCTGTAGTCCCAGCTTCTCAGGAGACTGACAGGAGAATCGCTTGAACCCAGGAGGCGGAGGTTGCAGTGAGCCGGGATCACGTCACTGCACTCCAGCCTGTGGGGGGACAAGAGTGAGACTCTGTCTAAAAAACAAAAAAGAAAAAAGAAATATACAGTAACTGATTGTTGCCTTTGGTCTGTGAACTGTGCTATGGAACACTGGAACTTACTCCTTCCCCTGACTGCATGTTTGTGCCCCGTAACCAGCCTCACTTTATGTCTGCCTCTCACCCACACACACTGCCCAGCCCCGGGAACCACCAGCCAACTCTCTGCCTCTGTGAGAGCCACTCTTTCAGTGCCCACAAATGAGTGAGAACATAGTACATTTGTCTTTCTACCCCTGGCTTACTTCCCTTAACATGACAGCCTTCAATTCCATCCATGTTTTTGCAAACGACATGATTTCATTCTTGTTTATGGCTGCGGAGTATTCCATCGCGTATAGATACCACGTGTTCTGCATCCATTCATCCACTGATAGGCACCCAGGTTCACTCCATATCTTTGCCATTGTGAACAGTCCTGCAGTAAAGGGGGTGCAGATCCCCTTTCACACAGGATTCCCTTTCCTTTGGATAAATACCCATCAGCAGGGATTGCTGCATCATAGGGTAGCTCTATTTTTAATTTTTTAAGAACTCAATCCTGTTGTCCATAGCGGCTGTACTCATTTACATTCCCACCTACAGTGTGCGTGGGCCCCCTTTCTCCACATCCTCGCCAGCATTTGTTATGGGTGTTTTTTTTTTAATTAAAGCCATCTGTACTGGGGTAGATGATATCTCATTGTGGTTTTGATCTGCATTTCCCCAATGATTCATGATGTTGAGCATTTTTTCTCTTGCTTTTTGGGGCCAATATCCAGAATAGACAAGGAAATCAAACAACAGAAAAAAATAGATAAATAATCCCATAGAAAGTGGACAAAAGATCATTTCTCAACGGAAGACATAAAAGTGGCCAACAGGTATATGGAAAAGTCTAAGACTTTAATCTTTGTGTTCCTTTCTTGTTTCAAGCAGTGCTTTTCTTTTTCTTTCTTTCTTTCCTTCCTTCTTTCCTTCTCTCTCTCTCTTTCTTTGGGAGTCTCACTCTTTTGCCCAGGCTGGAGTGCAGTGGTGCAATCCTGGCTCACGGCAACCATTGCCGCGTGGGTTCAAGCGATTCTCCTGCCTCAGCCTCCCAAGTAGCTGGGATTACAGGCATACACCACAATGCCTAGCTAATTTTTGTATTTTTTAGTAGAGACGAGGTTCCACCATGTTGACCAGGCTGGTCTTGAACTCCTTACCTCAGGTGATCCTCCCACCGTGGCCTCCCAAAGCGCTGGGATTACATGCATGAGCCACTGCACCCGGCCCAAGCAGTGTTTTTCAACGCCATGTCTCAGGCCGCCTCAAGAATGCACACAGGAGGGTGGGATCAGCAGTTCTGAGGGGCTGGGGGAGCTGAGCGCCCCACCACAGAAACGCTTCTCTTTTGCAGAGCAAAGAGTTCCACAGGGGGAAAAACAAAAAGCAAAAACAAGAACTTCCTGATCACCTTTTATTTTTGAGACAGTCTCAGTCTGTCACCCAGGCTGGAGTGCAGTGGCGCAATCTCAGTTCACTGCAACCTCTGCCTCCTGGGTTCAAGTGATTCTCGTGCCTCAGCCTCCCAAGTAGCTGGGATTACTGGTGCAGACCACCACGCCCAGCTAATTTTTTTTTTTTTTTTTTGTATTTTTGGTAGAGACGGGGTTCGCCATGTCGGCCAGGCTGGTCTCAAACTCCTGATCACAAGTGATCTGCTCGCCTCGGATTCCCACAGTGCTGAGATTACAGGCGAGAGCCCCCACGCCCGGTGGCTGATCACCCCAGTTCTACCTGCGCCTCCTGGAGCCCGCCGGAGCCTTCCCGCCTGGAAGCGTCCGAGGGGCTGAGGCTGGGATTTGGGGGAACGGAGCCTGTCTGAGGAGGCCACAGCTGGGAGCTGCCGGGACAGACCCACAGGGCCCGGGGTAACAGGCAGGGGTTTGGACACTGTCTTCCGATGACAGGGAGATGCTGGCGGGCGCCAAGCAGGGCGGGGGCGCCATTACCTCGGAGAGCGCGAGGCTGCTGCGGCCGCAGACTAACCTCACACGACTAAAACTCCTGTGACAGAAGGTCGGGGGGTGGCTTTTGCTTGTAAACGTGATTTCTTACAAACCCACTTTCAGCTGAATGTGAGAGCGGGGAAGCTGGGAAGGAAAGCCCGGGTGGAGACGGCCCTGGGCCCGCTTGCCCCGGAGCTGGCTGGACCCGGCGGCCTGGTGGGCGTGAGAAGAATCTGTCTCGGTCTTTCCCGCCCGGATCACCGAGGCCGGGCCTCACCGTGCGGGGCGCGGCTTCCTGCTGGCGGGATGGAGGTCTGCCCCTTGGCCGGCTTTCCTCAGGGCCGCTCACGACTCTGGTCTCCACCTCCCTCCCAGGCGTCCTCCCTCCTGTCCCTGCGCTGGCCAGGACAGCGGTCCGTCCGGCCCCGACACAGCTCTGAGGCCTCCTGCAAGCCCCGCCACTGCCCAGGACGGAGGGAGGCCTCGGGGAAGCCCTCCCAGGACTCGGCCGGAGCCGGGGGACCGTGCACAAGAGAGTGTGGGCAGCAGGCAGGCCGTCCTGAGAAGATGCTTGCGCAGCTGGAGTGTTTGAAAACAAACCCGAACAGCGTCAGCTCCTGGGGACTGCAGGGAGGGCACAGGCTCAGGGTCAGCAGCGCGTAGGCTGCGGCTCCGGACTGGGGACGCGGAGGCCACACGGTGGCGCTGTGGGCCGGGTTTCCCGACGCTGCAGCGCGTGAGTTCGTTCCCGCGGTTCTCACTCTCAGCCCCCAGCAAACGCTGCAGCACAGGAAAATCAGATCCACCTGCCTGCGGGGTGCGGGGAAGCTCGGTTTCAGCAAACGCTGCAGCAGAGGAAAATCAGATCCACCTGCCTGCGGGGTGCGGGGAAGCTCGGTTTCAGCAAACTCTGCAGCAGAGGAAAATCAGATCCACCTGCCTGCCGGGTGCGGGGAAGCTCGGTTTCAGCAAACTGCAGCAGAGGAAAATCAGATCCACCTGCTTGCCGGGTGCGGGGAAGCTCGGTTTCAGCAAACTCTGCAGCAGAGGAAAATCAGATCCACCTGCCTGCGGGGTGCGGGGGAGCTCGGTTTTATGCCTTGAAATGCATTTGCGGCATCCCATTGTAAAACTGCCCGTGAACTCGGCGTCAGGAGCTCGCTCGTTTAAACAGGAAGGTGCTCTGAGACATCGCTGAGAGAATTAAAAGTAACTAAATAGCAGGAACAGCATGATCTCGTTTGAAGGTTTTATTTAGAAACACCAAAAAAGGTAAAATGGGTAGTGTTCTCTAGGTGGAGGACTAGGAATTCGTTTATTTTCTTATTTTTGCATATATATATGTGTAACTTTAACACCACTACTCTGAAAATCACTGAATATCAGAACATCCTCTAAATATCTGAGTACAAAGGGCAGGTCCAAGGACGTCCCCAGGGAAGCTGTCCCTTGTCGGGGTGAGTGGCCCAAAGGGGCCCCTTTGGGATGGGGGAATGGGGGAATGGGGACCCTCCCTCCCCGGGGTCTCCCATCCAAGGAATTTCACTGGAGGCCGAAGGCTTCAGAACAGTTTTTCCTCCACTCTTGGATGATTTTCTTGGAACTGCCCCAGGCCATACAGCCCCTGTCACTGAGCAGTGTTTTGATGCTGACAGCCAGCTCCAGTTTCTGAGCTACCAGCTTCAGCCTCGCCCCCAGAGGCTTGTGAAAAAATCCCACCTGGGCCCCGCGAATCCACGTTCTCATGCTCATTCTGATCCCCGGTGACTCAGGGCCACATGGGAGTCTGGGAAGAAACGGCTCTGCAGGGGCGGGAGCGTCTGCAGCCATGATGCCCCCACCCTAAGCACAGAGGGTTGTGACCTCTCGACAGGAGTGCCAGGGACAGGGACCGTGTCCCCACCTGCCACCTGTCCACCTGCAGCATCTGAAAGAGGTGTAGTTGTTAGTATATTGGCATTGCTAGGATCTAATTGCAAAACATTTCTATCACCCTGAAAAGGAGCCCTGGATTCACTCCCAGCTCCCTCTCCCCGCAGCCTCCGGCTGCCCCCTATCTGCTTTCTGCCTCCATAGAGAAGCTTATTCCAAGCATTTCATATGAATGCCATCACAGGACACATGGTTGCTTTCGTGTCTGGCTCCTTTCACCTAATAATAGTAATAATTATTCTTCTTTTTTGAGACACAGTCTCGCTCTGTCGCCCAGGCTGGAGTGCAGTGGCACAATCTCGGCACAAGCTCTGCCTCCCAGGTTCACGCCATTCTCTTGCCTCAGCCTCCCGAGTAGCTGGGACTACAGGCACCTGCCGCCATGCCCGGCTAATTTTTTTGCATTTTTAGTAGAGACGGGGTTTCACTGTGTTAGCCAGGATGAGTCTTGATCTGCTGACCTCGAGATCCACCCGCCTCAGCCTCCCAAAGTGCTGGGATTACAGGCATGAGCCACCGTGCCCGGCCTCACTTAATAATTTTTCTAATAATTTATTCAAATAGGCATCAGGCTCCACACAGGCACAAGGGCCAAGAGGCACCCCCGAGGGCTCGTGTGTGGGGCGAGGAGGAAGGACAAGTGTGGCAGGCAGACGGAAGTGTCCTCCTGGAGGTCAGGCCATGAGAGACCAGGTAGAGACCTGGCCAGCTCCAAATGTGATCCCGTCCCAGAGACAGTGCAGAGTGAGGGCAGGTGTGCGCTCGAGGAGGGGACAGGCTGGTGAGGCTGGCCAAGTCACCAGAATGGCTTTCTTCCAACCTTCGTTCTGCAAATGAGCACATCCGAGGAAGATTCAGTTCCACAGTGTCCCAGCCAGTCCCCCTCCCAGGTATTAGGCCAGCGTGAAGCTGGCCACCGGCATCACCAACATCAACCATTTGCATCTGCCAGAGTTAATGGGTGTGTGATGTTTGGATGGCTGGATTCGGCGACTTTTCCCACATCACCTGCAAGGCCACGGTCAGCCTGGGAGCCGGCTCCTGACCCCCGTCCCTTCCGCACAGCAAGTCCTAGGCGGGCTTCATCCACCATCGCTGGATGGTGATGGATCAAACGTCAGGATCTGGTGACACGGCCAGTTACTATTGTCGCAGCCACACATCAGGCCCAGGCTAGATGCCTGCCAATGAGGGCAGAGGGGCAGAGGCACCAAGAAACACAGGGAGACAGATGAAAATGCAGGAGGGAAGAGAAAATGCAAGAAGGAAAGAGAGGAGGTTGCTCTTCTTGGGATGCAGATCGCAATTCTAAGGAATTTCAAATATCGGATTAACACTGCATTTCTTTATTTGGAAAAATTACTAACAATGGCCTGTCTCTCAAGTAAATTTACACTGAAATGGCATGTCTATGCAAGAACTGAGGGCTGGCCAGGGATTCGTGGGACAGGGAAAAGCCAGCTGGCGTCCACTGCAGAATCTATCACTTCTTTGTCGGGGAAAAGCTGCACATTTGCTCACAGAAGTCGTCTGTCTGTGCTGTTGATGTTGTGAGGTGTAAGAGCAGAGGAGAAACACAAGTGGGGTGTTTTCAAAAGACATCATCAATGCCCTCAGTACACCACGGGAAATGACGAATGTCCTTGCCCTTGAACTTTGTCTCAAGCGCCCGGAGCCTTCTGGGGACATTGTTGAGCAGGACGTCACTTTGCTTCCCTGACAGGCAGAGGCTGTCTCAGGGGAAGTTCTCTGGGAGGCGGGGCAGCCTGTGGGGTCTATTCGGGGGTGCGAGTGTGAGTGTGTAAAGAGATTTATGATCAGACATTGATCCCCCCAGGGGCAGAGAGTGCAGAGCTGGGAGGAGCATTTCTGCCATGGAAGCCTCTCTTTTTCCCCGAGGGGGCAGGAGGCAGAAGTGAGGAGAGCCGGGGAGTGGGAGAAGAGTCCCCTGCACACACGCCCCGCCCGCAGCCTGCTGTGTAGACAGCTCCGTACCAGAGCGGGGGCTTTCACCACGGGTCTTTGGTGGGGACAGGGTCTGCTAAATGCTACCCAAAGGGCCTCTGGAGAAACACGGTGAGATGATCATGTTCTGAGAACTCCAGAACGTCATAGAAGCCTCTGCTCCTCTGACCTCCCGCCGGGCGGCCCCTGAAGGCCGAGCAGCTCCACCGAGCGCCTGCCCGAGTGCCTCCTCTTTCCCGTGTCTTCTCGGGGAGGGTGTGACTCCGGCACAAGCCAGAGGAGTCCTGGTGGAACTGACCGGATTTGGTTTTTGAAAATGCGTGGGTGGAGAATCCAATGCGCCCCCTCGGGTTTTCAAAATGTGGGCATCTTGAGTGCGGGAAAGGAAGTGCCTGCCGCTCCCCAGGGCACCCGGTGGCATCTGCAGAGGGGAGGCAGCCCCAGCAGGCCTGCTGCAGTGACAGCAAATTGCCAGGCGGCCAGGGAGGCTCCTGCGGTGACAGCCCGGATCACAGGGTCAGAAGCAGCCCACCGGGGCCAGATGTCTTGCGTCAGTTTGGGAACATTTTCAGCCATTGCCACTTTAAATACTGATTTTGCCTATTCTTTCTCTCCTTCCCAGAACTCCAGTTACTCATGTGTGGTGTCTTCTCATTGTGTCTGCTGTCTCTTCCCATCTCACTGGGGCAGTAGGGCTGCCATAGCCCAGCGCCACAGACCGGCGGCTTCACAGCCCTGGTGGCTGCAAGTTCAAGGTCAACATAGGGACAGTGTTGGTCTAGTGAGGCCTCTCTTCCTGGCTTGTGGAGGGCCGCCTGCTCCCTGTGTGCACAAGGCCTTTTCTCTGTGCACACACATGTGCACACACACGAGCACACCACACACATACACACGTGCACACACACGCACACCACACACGTGAACACACGAGCACACCACACACATACACACGTGAACACACATGCATACATGCACACACACACGTGCACACACACGCACACCACACACATACACACGTGAACACACATGCATACATGCACACACGTGCACACACGAGCACACCACACACATACACACGTGCACACACATGCATACATGCACACACATGTGCACACACACGAGCACACCACACACATACACACGTGAACACACATGCATACATGCACACACGTGCACACACACGCACACCACACACATACGTGCACACACATGCATACATGCACACACATGTGCACACACACGAGCACACCACACACATACACACGTGAACACACATGCATACATGCACACACACACGTGCACACACACGCACACACGCACACAATCTGGTGTCTCTTCCTCTTCTCATAAGGACTCCAGTCCTGTCAGATCAGGGCCCCACCCTGCTGGCTGCACTTCACCTTACTTACCTCCCTAATGTCTTCTCTCCAGACGAGTCACCTTGGTGGGTGGGGCTTTGTGAGGGTTTGAATGTCCGTGTTCCCCAAAATTAATCTGTTGAAATCCTCATCCCCAAGGCAGTGGTGTTAGGAGATGGGGCCTGTGGTAGGGGATGGGGTCCTGAAGGTGGACCGCTGATCATGGGATCGGTGTCCTCATAAAAGAGGCCCCAGAGCGCCCCTCCCCCATCCACCATGTGAGGACACAGTGACACACCAGGGAAGCCGGTCCTCACCACACACGGAATCTGCCGGTACCTTGATCTGAGACTCCCCAGCCTTCAAAGCTGTGAGAAATGCATTGTCGTTTCTAAGCCCCCAGTCTATGGCATTTTGTTACGGCAGCCAGAACTAAGCCAGGCTTCCACACGTGCATTCTGGGAGGTCACAGTTCAGTCCCTCACACTTGCTCTTCTCTATTTTCCTCCTTATGCTTCTATCCTTCATTCTGAGAATTTTCTTCTGACCTACTTTCCAGTTATTCATTATTTTTCAGTGATATCTAAACTATTTTTAAACCCGCGTATTGAGTTCTGAAACGTTGCTTGTATTTTTTCCAGGCAATCATTTTTGTATTGCATTTACAAATAGGCATAGAGATAGAGACTGCAATGAGAAAATAGAGAACGCGATGAGAAAAGTTGGAGTTCTAGAAAGAAAGTGGAGGGAGAATAGGAAGAATACAATCAGAAAAAAAAAATACAAATCTTTCCTTTTTGTGTAATTTTTATTTCTCCACTGAAGTTCTTGACCTTGTCTTTTTCTTCTCATGGACAATGTCTCCAGAGCTTTCTGCAGCCGGCGTCTGAGGGCGCTGTGTCTGCATTCTCGTGTAGATGTTTTCATTCGCTGGGTTTCTCACCACTTCTACTCACATTGCCATCTCTCCATGTGTGCCTGGCTCTTTCTTTCTTTGCCTGACATTCTATTTGCAATGTTTTGGAATAAGAATCTGAAGCCAGAATGATGGCTCCTCCAGAGAGGGTGAGCCTGAGTGTCGGCAGCCTGGAGGGGCAGGGCAGCGGCTCTGCTGTCCTGTGATTCGCGTGGGCTCTCTCTGCACTTACACTCACAAAAAGACAGTATCTCAGGCAGGAATTCTCACAGGATGCACGCTTCTCTTTTGACAGTTTAGTGTCACGCATGGATTCCTTTGTAAACATCAGATCGATAGCGGAGTTCCAAATTAAAACATTAGGATAAGAAGCCCACGTTGACTCATCAGTCCCTGGAATGGCCTAGAAGACGGGGCACTTGGTGTTTGGGGATGCGTCTGTCTCAGGCCGGCCTCCACGGGTCAGGTAGCCTAGGGCGGGAGGAGGAGGGCGGCGGGCGGCCCCACAGCCGGGATCCAGGAGAAAGGAAGGGCCACTAATTTTCTCTTCTTCACAAAGTCCTGGGAATGCAGGGAGGGGAGACGGGGTCTCGCTCTAAAAGGCAGCTTTGTAGCCAAACTGCTCCCTCCAGGCAGGAAGAGAATCCCCACTCAGAAGAAAGGTGGGCCACCCTGATGACAGCAGGTGGCCCCAAGTGTTTGGATGCGATGGTCCCCACTGGTTTGGGCCTAACCTCAAGCGGCTGCTAATGGTTCCGTGATACTTTTCCCGCTAACACTTCACAGAGATGTCTGACTGATGTCTACTGCTCAGCCGCACCCCCGAGCTGGTGAGCATTCAGGTAGAGCACCCACCTCTACTTTTCTCACCCCTAAAATCACAGACTGGTTCTCAGCTGGTGCAGCCACCGCCCCAGCGTGCCGGATGCAGGACTTTCCCTGCTAACACTGGACAGTCCCAGCAAAGCAGACGGTGGGTCACTCTGTATCTCTGAAGAACAGCTGGGCCTGCGCGTGTCATTCTCAGGCATCCGGCCCAGGCCTTCACCTCCGGGAAGGTGGCTGCTCAGCTCTGGGCACTGCCAGGGCCCCACATCCTTTCCAGGCTGTTCCGCAGCATCTGCCTTCGTACTCACAGCCACCGTGGTGTGAGTCCTAGGGAGTCTCAGAATAGAATTCTGTGCCTCTCTCACCTCTGGAAGTGACCATGCTGTGTAGGAAAATATCACAGCACGCCGGCCTCAAAAGGCCACGACGTGGCTCTAAACTGCTCTAAGTATGTCAGTTACAGAAAGGGGCAGAACAGGCTGGGGTGTGGAGTCGGCGGTCAGGGGACAGACAGCATTTCTTGTCTTGCAAAGAGAATGCTAGCAATTTGCAAGTTTACTTGAAAAGCTTTGTGATTTTCCAACGCCCTGAGTAATTCTAGCCAAAATGCGTGACTAGCCTCACACTAGATGCTTGCTATAATTGTGTCTCTGTATTAAACTGACCGTTCTTTGGAGCTTCAGAATGGACCAGGAGGAAAAGGTAAATACCAACCTCACTACAACCTCAGAGGCATCAATGCCCTCCCGCTACAGATGCATCCGTTCTCGCCTGGCTCCTGCCGGCTGCCCTGGGAGAGGCCACAAAATGCCCTCCATGGAGACAAGGCCTGAGAATCTTCGGGACTCCCGCTACCACTCGCTGTGTTGAAGAACTGCCGGGTCAGCACCCCGGGGCCCTACACACACGGCTCTGCGGAGGACGAGGAAGTGCCGTCAGGTGAGACTTCACCGTGAAAAATCTTCCGAGACACAGCCGGGCGCGGTGGCTCACGCTTGTAATCCCAGCACTTTGGCAGGCCGAGGCGGGCGGATCACGAGGTCAGGAGATCGAGACCACGGTGAAACCCCGTCTCTACTAAAAATACAAAAAAAAAAAAAAAAAAAAAAAAAAAAAAAAAAAAAAAAAAAGAAAAATCTTCCGAGACACAACAATCTCCCCGAATTAAAACGACAGACTCTAATTTATAAAAACTGTGTGTTTCAAAAGCCCCAAATGTTTACATTCTCCGATTCATCATTCCTTCTTCTAATTTATTTTAGGAAATAATGCAAAGTACTCACAAAAATTTATATAGAAAGATGTTCATTGCAGAATTCATTATAATAAAGAAAACCTGTAAATACTCTGAGTGCCCAGCGTCAGCATGGTGATAATGTACATATGAGGGAATATTGTGCAGCTGCAGTTAGTTCTTATTACATTTCACAGGCATCTTAAATGCTTTGTGAACACCGGTGCATAGATTTTTTTGTTTGGTATAGATGGCAATGATTAGATGGGTGCAAGTAATAAAAAAATGGACATATAATTAAAAAAAAATTGAGTGACAGAAAAAAAGGAAAAAATGTTAAAGAACTTTTTGGTTATGATATTATCACTAAAAGGCCCTGTCTCCTTGCTCCCTTCTTTGGAGATGGTTCTGGCCTTGCCTGGCCCGTGGGTGGGAATTATGGTGCTTCAAGTGCCTTCAGCTGCTGCTGGGTCCCAGGAGCCCAGCCTAGGTGTTCTTCCGTCCTCACCACCCCATGGCCTCCATGGAGCCCCACGGGCAGCCTCGAGAAGGAGGGCAGTATCGTCAGAACAGAGTCCTCGTGGACCCGCAAGAGACCCTTGGACAGAATGCCCCATCCCACCCAGGTCCAGCTTCACTCAGCACCTAAACAGGAGCACGGCTGCAGGCAGGCTCCACGCACCCCGTCCCCAGGGAAGCCGCAGCCCCTGTCCCATGTATCTCGGGCAGGCATCTGTAACTGAGGGCAGCGTGGTCGGGTGAGCAGCGAGGTACACGCCGGCTGGGCGGGGAGGGGTGGCCCTGAGCAGTCATCTTGCTCAGTGCTGGAGGGGTTCCGAGCCGAAGGTCCGAGGGTCCTGGAACTGCCATGGCAGATCCCCACAGCCTGGGCAGCTCGAAACAGCAGGGGCTCATTCTCTCCCCACTCAGCAGGGAGGGGTCTGAAATCAAGGAGTCCACGGGCTGTGCTCCCTCCAGAGGCTTCAGGGGAGGACCCTCCCACCTCCGCCAGCTTCTGTGGCTCCAGGCGTCCCTGGGCCGCAGCCGCATTGCTGCACCTCTGCCTTCTGCTCTGTCTGCGTCTAACCTCCCTCTGCCTCTGTGTAAGGACACTTGCCATGCATTTAGGGCCAACGGGTTAATCCAGAATGACCTCCTTATCTCAAGATCTTTAACTTAATCACAGCCACAAAGACCTGCCTCCTATTTGAAGAGAGGTTCTGTGCATGGTTCCAGGGTCAGGAGGTGAACACCTGGTGGCCCAGCCTCAGCCGCCCCAGTGAGGACGTGCGAGGTTTCAGAACGGCTGTGCTGCCCTGTTAGGAGTTATACACGCAGAAAGGCAACTCCGCCAGCATCAGGGGTGCTGGATGCGTGCGGGGATCAGATGGCGTTGGATTTCCCAGGGAAGCTGGGGAGCAAGGGTCCTGCATCAAGGGAGGCAGGAGGCCAGAGACCAGCCCAGGCCCAGCCCAGGCCCAGCCCAGGCCCAGCCCAGGCCCAGCCCAGGAGGAGCCTGGCCAGGAGTCCCACCAAAGCCACTGGAGCCTCCAGTGACCCAGCCCTGGAGGGTCAGCACTGTCCCTCAAACGGATTCCACTTCACACACAGGTCTCCCTGTCTGTGCGTGCTGTAGGGCTGGTGCCTGGGGAGCCGGGACTGCCAGAAACCTTCAGGGTGGGAGGCTCCAGATGGGACTTCCTGGCCTGTGTTTATGTGGAGCCCAGGCTGCAGGTGCCACAGCCAGGCACAGGTTAGGGGTGAGTTGTGGGTGATGTAGGGACTAGAAGCACAAGTAATGGCCTGACCCCCATGTCCTGGCTGTGCTGTGTGGTGGGAAAGACACAGGCTCCGGTGGCTGCTGAGGGTGGCCTGGCCTGCACCTGCTGGGTCCACCCCTGGCCACCAGGCTCACCCAAGGGCAGTTGGTGACGGCCTGCCTCACTCCTGCTGACCCTCAGGGGCCTAGGGGTCCCGCGTGGGGGGTCTAGGAACCATGCTGGAGGACGTGCCTGTGCCAGGGCCACCAGGATGTCTATGGCAGGAGCCGGTGCTGGCGAACCCCACACCTTGAGCCCCAGAGCCAGGCTCCTCAGCCTAAGAAGGGATCAGAGGCGGGAAAACCACATGGCAAAGGCTGTCCCGTGCAGTCCTGGCTCCACCACCACTGCCCACACACGGAAGGCGCCGCGGCTGGGAGAAGCCATCTTCACAGACATGCCATCCTTGTGGCTCTCACGCATGTGCACAGACGCTCCGTCCTCTCCCACCCCCAACCCCACCCCGGGAGGGCCAGGAAGTCCCATCTGGGGCCTCCCACCCTGAGGGTTGCCTTCAGTCCGTGCTGCCCAGGCATCGGGGCCTGCAGCCTCCACAGACAGCGAGACCTGTGTGCGAAGCAGAATCCATCCTAGGGACAGTGCTGACCCTCCAAGGCTGGGTCACTGGAGGCTCCCCGGGTCTAGTGGCTTTGGTGGGACTCCTGACCAGGCTCCTTCTGGGCTGGGCAGGTCTCCGGCCTCCTGCCTTCCTTGATGGAGCACGCTTGCTCCCCAGCACCTCCCAGGTTCACACAGCTCCTCCCTGGGGCTGTGCACTGACCCAGGGGCAGGAGGTGGGCCATCTTCTCCGTGGACTGAAGACCTTGTCCGAAGGGAAAGCAGGGCTGGCCCAAGGCCTGGCTGGGAGAGCCGGTCTTGGTGGCAAAGGCGGCTCGTGGGGGCAGCCCACGCAAATGCTTCCCGGCTCCCTGAGCCCCTGACCGCGGCTGAGCCCGCTGTGCTTGCTCCTCTCATGGAAAGATGACCTGGGTCTACCATGCTCAGTATCACCCAGAAATTCCTACAGAAGTCTCTTGGGACAAGAAAAAGGCCTTCTTCCCTCCCTCCTCCTTTCCTCTTCCTTTCTTTCATCAGGGAACAGCTCCGGCTGCCTGCACTGTTTGGGCACTGTCATAAGAAGCCGTGACGGCCTTCACAGAGCTCCAGGGCTCACGGGTGCAGCTGACCTGCCCACAAATGAGGCGACAGAGGAGAGGGAGGGTCGGGCACCGATGGCTCAGGAGGGAAGAGATCCCTTCTGTATGGGGAGACGGGGGCTTCCTGGAGGGAGCCAGAGCAAGGGGCTCACCAGGGTGAGACATCCAAGGACCTGGGGGACCGGCCATGGGACACGGTGGTCCCACGTGGCTCCTGGACGCGCTGTGTTTGCTGAGCTGGAGGAGACGGGGAGCCCACGTGCCAAACGCGGGCACCTCGCGGGAACGGGAGAGGCCATGCACGCCCTGAGTCCGGCTTTACAAAAACCTTCTGGCAGCAGTAGGAGAGGAGACACGCAGAGGCAGAGCCAGGGAGAGGCGGTGGGGTAGTGAGGGGATGTTGGCGTGCACGGGTTGGGAGACCCCCGAGCCCTGGGACCTGCATGCTGATGGTCAAGGTTGCTGCTATGGCGACCACAGGGCAGGGAGAGGAGGTGGGGTAGTGAGGGGATGTCAGGGTGCAGAGCGCCAGACCCTCCCAGCCCTGGGAACTGCAAGCTGATGGTCAAGGTTGCAGAGCTGGCTGCTGTGGCAGCCACGGGGCAGCTGTGTCCTCCAGGGCAGCAGCTCACAACAGCCAACCCCAGCTGTCCCCACACTAGCCCAGCACCTAGGACATGCTGGTGTGTGCTGAGTCAGTGACCAGGCTGTGCCAGTTGCCCAAATCAGGGCTGATCCCATCCCTCTTGCCATGTCTGGTCGGTGAGGCTGAAATGGAAGGAGGATCAAAGGGCGTGTCCCTGGCGGATTTGCCCGTGTTGAGGGAAATGCCCCCTTAAACAGTGTCCAAGTGCGTCTCTGGCCGTCACCTGCCTGAGTGCTGCCTGCCCTGCTCCCAGGGACAATAAGCTCAGAGCAGCGAGGGAGGGGACGCAGAGGCCCCTGGAACAGGCTCACTGGAGCACCCAAGAGACTGGCATTCCATAGCCTCCAGTGGCTGCCTGGCCTCAGCACACACGACCTCCTCAGATGGAACTCACTCAGGAAACAGAAGGTCAGAGGTTAAAACTCACCAGACATGGGTGCAGGAAATCAACATGGCACATGGATACATATGTAACAAACATGCACATTGTGCACATGCACCCTAAAACCTAAAGTATAATAAAAAAAAAACTCACCAGACCACGCGCCAACATTTTCGTGTGGACACCCCTGCATATCTAGCGGGCCCGGCCACTATGTCCTCACTGCCTGCGACTCTTCCCCTGCCTGTGAGGAGGAAAAGGGCTGAGAGAGAGGCCCCTGCAGGCCAGGAGGGGCAGGCGCTGGGTGGGACGATCTCATGGCAGGCAGAACCAGGAGGCCAGGAGCTCGGGCCCTGCCTACGTGCACGTAGTGGGTTCCTCAGGGGCAAATCTCACTGCCGGGAAAGGGTGGATTCTCCTGCATGGGAAGTCCACAGTCTCTTCAGCGGCTCCTGCCCGCGCCTCGCCACAACTGGCGTCCACCACACACTGCCAACCTCTGAGTCGCGGCAGCGTGGGAATGGTGTTGCGTTTGCAGGTGCACGAGAGTATTATGGGCTTCCCTAGCTTCCCTGGAAGCCCCAGCAGTTGATGGTGAGTTTTCCAATCAATGATTTTATCCATGACTCAGCAGATCCCCGGGCCCCGGGAGTGGACAAGCCAGTGTCAGTCCCCGGCCGTGTTCGTGGAAAGCAGCACCAGAGAAACGCATGGGCAGAGCAGACGGCACAGACGGAGCCTCCCTCTGCTGGGAGCAAAGCAAGCACACAAGTTTTCACACATAGGGAACGGGCACTCACACACACAGGACACAGGCACACCACACACAGGACACAGGCACACCACACACAGGACACGGGCACCCACGCACACAGGGCACAGGAGCCCCCCCACACACACACATGGGCACCCACACACAGGACACAGGCACACCACACACACAGGACACGGGCACACCACACACAGGACACGGGCACACCACACACAGGACATGGGCACCCACACACACAGGACACAGGCACCCACACACACAGGGCATGGGCACACCACACACAGGACACAGGCACCTACACACAGGACACAGGCACCCACACACAGGACACGGGCACCCACACACAGGACACGGGCACCCACACACAGGACACGGGCACACCACACACAGGACACGGGCACACCACACACAGGACACGGGCACCCACACACAGGACACGGGCACACCACACACAGGACACGGGCACCCACACACACAGGACATGGCACACCACACACAGGACACGGGCACCCACACACACAGGGCATGAGAGCCCACACAGAGGACACGGGCACCCCACACAGGGCACGAGAGCCCACACACAGGGCACAAGCACCTACACACAGGGCATGGGCACCCACACACAGGACACAGGCACCCATACACGGGACATGAGGGCACCCACAAACACAGTACACGGGCACCCACACAGAGCACTAGAGCCCACGCACAGGGCATGGGCACCCACACACAGGGCACGAAAGCCCACACACAGGGCACCGGCCGGGTCCTGGCTCACACCTGGTGCACCTGGGAGCTGGCTCCTCAGCCATACACTGGAGCCACCCCTGGCTCCGGACAGCAGCGGATGCTCTGGCTCCTAGGGAGCCACGGTGGACTTAGCCAGGCTGATGTTGAAGATATAGGGGCCAGGGCCACGGTGCTAACAGACGGCCTTGAACTTGAAGGCTGCCCGTTTCTGCACTCTTGCGCCAGTCTCTGTGTGTGAGTAGGCTTTGGAGTGCGGGATCCCAGGCAAGTGCACTTGGCATTTGGACAGATGGTGGCAGGTCACCCACACAGCAGCTGCAGCCATGTGCACCCTGGCCACTTGGCCAGAGCATGCTGATCACCCGCACTGCCATGGTCTTGTAGAAAAACTCTTTTAAGAGTCTGGTTTCAGCCGATGTCTCCCGGTTATTGGGAAGACACAGCAGCATCCATCAGAGTAAACCTGCAGGAGACGCTGCATGTGCTTCTGAGGCGGGTTCTGGGCTCCGGTGTGGATGCCTTCGTTGGGGGCCCTTATGCTGCCGACCCCAGAGCCCTCCACGCTCCACTCACAGGTTCTCACCCAGAGGCCATTTCCCCCGGTGCCTGCAGAGGACCAGAATTCCCCCAGTGCCTGCAGAGGACCAGAATCGTTGGGCTTGTAGAGCAGGTGAGGATTTGTCCCAAACTGGGGTGACCTGGCCCTGGCTTCCCAAGAAGCTTTAGGCAGCACACGCATATGCATTGTGTTTTTACAGCTACATATTTACTTCAACGGTTACCAAAACCATCATGTCCACAAACCACCTCATGGATGAAGTGCTGGGGGTGGGACAAAGCAAACCTGTGAGTCAAAAACAAGTACTAAGACCTGACCCAGACAGTGCACAAATCACTCACGCCAGGGAAACACAGGCGTAGAGGCAGATCCCCAGAACGAGGTGGTACAATCAAGCTTCTGAAACCCCGCAGTCGTCGGGGTCGGAGGGTTGCGCTGGGTCTCACCTTCTTGCCCCCTTTCAGGTCACTCGGGCGTCACTCACAAGGCTTCATCACATGCATCCCATGAGCGTGGATGACTCCAGAGATAACCTTCTGAGGGTTCCAGAGACGCATTTTTGCTCCTTTGGAGTAATGGGAACAAGGGGTCACTCTGCTTCATGATAAGGCAGTGACCCCACATGCGTTTGCAGGTGAAACTGCTTTCTCTCCAGCCAGGATAAAAGAGGAGGCTCACAGCCCTCCACCCAGCACCAGCAGCTGGCGACAGGGCCACGCATTTGTCAGGACAGGACCCACGTGCACACACGGTTGTGTCAAGAGCTCTCTGCCTTGCATGTCTAATCATAACAGAAAAACACAAATTCGGGGGAACATTCTTCTGGTGTATTTTTCCCACCCGTTACACAGTTCTGGTTCAGGACCATGGCGACCTGGGCACAGGACTCCTCCATCCTCCACCTGCACCATGGCAAAGCCATCTCACGGTGAGCCTGCAAGAGAGTCTGGTGGGGGACAGAGAGGAGGAAGCCCGTCCCCAGCTGTTTTCTGTGGAACTCTGGATATTTTTGTGTTCTGTAGAGCATGAGGATGAAGTTGACAAAAAATCCAGAAAGGTTGCTGTGGATGGGGCAATGCAGGCCACTCTCCCAGGGAGTTGGTCCCACTCTGAGCATCTTCCCTGCCCCACAAGGGAATGGAGGGCCTCCGTGTAAGCAAACACCGTCGGGCTGTGCGTGTGTGAGACAATGTGTGCCAAATGCAATCTCATCAACCCATCTGCCCTTCGACACCCGGGAGCTTGTCCAAGCAGAGAGAAAACATTCATCCAGAGTTTAGCAAATAATGCCATCAATTGAGACAGGTTTACTTCCACTGAGATGTCTTTCAAAGCAGAGTGATTTTAAAATAATGGTTGGTTTTAAACTGCTTATTTAGGTGTCATGAGTGCATTTCAGTGGGAGTTTTTTTGTTTTTGTTTTTTTGTTTTTTGTTTTTTAAGACAGAGTCTCGCGCTGTCACCCAGGCTGGAGTGCAGGGATGTGATCTTGGCTCACTAAAACCTCCACCTCCCAGGTTCAAGCGATTCTTGTGCCTCAACCTCCCATGTAGCTGGGATTACAGGCATGCACCATCACATTCTGCTAATTTCTGTATTTTGGACAGAGTTTTGCCATGTGGTCCAGGCTGGTCTCAAACTCTGGACCTCAAGTGATCCTCCTGCCTCAGCCTCCCAAAGTTCTGGGATTACAGGTGTGAGCCACTGCGCCCGGCCGGGACTGTTTTTATAACATCGTTGTGTTTTAAGAAAAGTTTTATGGCTTGTGACAAATAGTATGTAACTCAGTAAGTTTTGTGAACAAAGCTGTGTGAAAGGATGATAAAATCTTGGGACCCCAGTGCACTCTGCCAAAAGGAAAAACTTAAACTGGAAGCTGAATCATGCAAGAAGTGGCCTTTCCTTTTGTTCCTAAGCAGAGGGCTATGGATAAGAGCATCTCCACCAGTAGCTGCTCTCCATAAAGTGCCAAGGTAATGAGCTCAAAAGGGACACGTCATGGGCCAACCCCCTGCCTGCTCTCTTTCTCTTGCAACACCATAACGGGGCCACACCCTCCGTCTTTCCCCTCCAGCCCACTTTTCCCCTTTACAATTCAGAGCCCTCAAAATCGTCTTTGGATAAAGGCAGGGACTGGATTCCATAACGGGGCCACACCCTCCCTCTTTCCCCTCCAACCCACTTTTCCTCTTTACAGTTCAGAGCCCTCAAAATTGTCTTTGAATAGAGGCAGGGACCACAGATTGTTCCTGTGGTTTTGTGTTCCTCTTTTCCGGAAATGTCCTTACCTTTGGCAAAATAAATTTCTAAACTAATGAAGCCCTGTCTCAGACGCTTTCTGGTTCTGGCTATGTAACCAGGACTGAGATCAAAGACAGGACCCTGGCAACTCCCTCTGTGGAGCAGTTACCTGACCCCTGCGGGGACCACTGTCCTGACCTGGATGCCAATTGGCACTGCCCAGTTCTGAATTCCATGTACGTGGCCCCGGCAGGAGGCACCGGTGCCCTCCCTCCTCCTAGCATCATGCCAGCATCACACCACATCATGCCAGCCTCCCAGCATCACACCCACATCAGCCAGCCTCCCACCCAGCATCACGCCAGCATCACACCCACATCACGCCAGCCTCCTGCCAGCATCACGCCAGCCTCACCCTGTTGTGGCTGCACCTGAGGCTTGTTTACTGTTGCTGCCTTGTTGGATTCTGTTCCGTGAACACACCACGGTTTATTCATCCATTCTGTTGTCAATGGACGTCTGGACCGTCTTCAGTTTGGGGCGATGAATACACCTGCTGTGAACATTCAGATGCTCATCTTGGGTGAATTTACATACACAGTTCTGTTGGGCATGTGCTAGGGGCTGCATCGCTGGGTCACTGCCTCCCTGAGTCCCCTGTGTCCAGCTGCAGGACCCCCTCACATGCACCCCAGCTCCCACTGCTCCACAGTTAGGCTATGATTTGGTATTTCTGCCTTTCTCATCTTAGCCATGCTAGTGCAGAACAGAAGTTCCTAATTTTGGCATAAATCAAATTTATCTGTGTAAGTTTCTGGAGCCTCTATTTGTTCCATTGGTCCATGTTTGTTTCAAGAGTCCCACCTTGTGTTATTTACTGTAACTTTAAATGAAGGCACAATACTCAATAGTGAGAGTCCTCTGACTTTGCTCTTCCTCAAGATTGTATTAACTGTTATTGACTCTTTGCGTGTTTTTAATTTTTTTATTATATTTTAAGTATAATAAAATACTGGAGACCCGGGTGCTGGTGGTGTCAGAATCGAGTTTGAGTCTGAGGAGTGACCTGGGGCTGGCTGGGCTAGGCAGCATCATGGGGTTCTGCAGCCCAGCTGCACATCAGGCTGGTGAGAGTCACGCCGCCTATTACTTCATGTGTCATCAGAGCATCGCTAGAACACAGAACTTCAAGTGTGCAGATTTAGTGAGCCATAGTCTAAAGACAAATAGAGCCACTAAATCCTAAATTTAATTCAATCATCTCCTTGTTACTTGTCTTATTGGAATTAATCCTTTGAAATTATGTGGGGTGGGAGTTAACGCTAATAACTAATTATGTTAATGTTAAAACTAAGATTTTTCTGGCCAGGTGCGGTGGTTCATGCCTGTAATCCCAGCACTTTGGGAGGCCGAGGCGGGCAGATCACCTGAGGCCAGGAGTTCGAGACCAGCCTGGCCAACATGGTGAAACCCTATCTTTACTAAAATTCAAAAATTAGCAGGGCATGGTGGCAGGTGCCTGTAATCCCAGCTGTTTGGGAGGCTGAGGCAGGAGAATTGCTTGAACCAGGAGGCGGAGATTGCAGTGAGCCGAGACTGTGCCACGGCACTCCAGCCTGGGCAACAGGAACAAAACTCTACCTCAAAAAATAAAAAAAAGATTTTTCTGAGAAAAAGGTGTAAAACCATATACTAAATTTGAAATAGAAATATAAGCGTGAACTCATTTGTTGTTCTTTCACGTAGACACATTTCCTAGCTCTGCCCCAGTAGCAGTAGACACATCAAGCACCTAGAAAGTGGTCTCTAATATATGAAAACCAGGAATTCATAGTGATGCTTTCAAAGTCAAAACCAGCCAAACAAACACATGTAATTGGTCACTCTTGGAGGTACCTAGGGCACTAACTCCTAACACTGGGAATGGACACTTGAAGGAAGATCAGTGATTATCCTGCCTTTTCTGTACAAATTGCAATTCAGGGAAACCTTGTTGATTAGGAAAAGTTCTTTACAGAAGAATTCCTGCAAATTAAGTGAGTAAAGAATGACAGTTTAAGAATTGTCCCAGCCTGGCCAACATAGCGAAACCCCATCTCTAAAAACACAAAAAATTAGCCAGGCATGATGGTGGGTGCCTGTAATCCCAGTTACTCAGGAGGCTGAGGCAGGACAGTCGCTTGAACCCGGGAGGCGGAGATTGCAGTGAGCCGAGAGTGTGCCACTGCACTCCAGCCTGGGCAACAAGAGCGAGACTTTGTCTCAAAAAAAAAAAAAGAATTGTCAAATTGCCACCCCTAATGCTGTGGTTCTCTAACCTGTGTAACAGAATCACCTGGAGGGACCCTCCTCCAGACCTTCCGATTCAGTCCTGGGGGGACCCCACCCCAGATCTTCTGATTCAGTCCTGAGGGGACCCCACCCCCGATCTTCTGATTCAGTCCTGGGGGACCCCACCCCAGATCTTCTGATTCAGTCCTGGGGGGACCCACCCCCGATCTTCTGATTCAGTTCTGGGGGACCCCACCCATGATCTTCTGATTCAGTCCTGGGGGACCCCACCCCAGATCTTCCGATTCAGTCCTGGGGGACCCCCCCAGACCTTCCGATTCAGTCCTGGGGGACTCCACTCCAGACCTTCCGATTCAGTCCTGGGGGGACTCCACTCCAGACCTTCCGATTCAGTCCTGGGGGGACCCCACCCCAGATCTTCCGATTCAGTCCTGAGGGGGACCCCACCCCCGATCTTCTGATTCAGTCCTGGGGGGACTCCACTCCAGACCTTCCGATTCAGTCCTGGGGGGACCCCACCCCAGATCTTCCGATTCAGTCCTGAGGGGGACCCCACCCCCGATCTTGTGATTCAGTTCTGGGGGTCCCCACCCATGATCTTCTGATTCAGTCCTGGGGGGGACCCCACCCCCGATCTTCTGATTCAGTCCTGAGGGGGACCCCACCCCCGATCTTCTGATTCAGTTCTGGGGGACCCCACCCATGATCTTCTGATTCAGTCCTGGGGGGACCCCACCCCAGATCTTCTGATTCAGTCCTGAGGGGGACCCCACCCCCGATCTTCTGATTCAGTTCTGGGGGACCCCACCCATGATCTTCTGATTCAGTCCTGGGGGACCCCACCCCAGATCTTCCGATTCAGTCCTGGGGGGACCCTACCCCAGACCTTCCGATTCAGTCCTGGAGGGACCCCACCCCAGACCTTCCGATTCAGTCCTGGAGGGACCCCACCCCAGATCTTCTGATTCAGTCCTGGGGGGACCCTACCCCAGATCTTCCTATTCAGTCCTGGTTCGGCCTGAGAATTTGCATTTCTAACACGTCCAGGGACCACAGCTTGAAAACCTCCATGGCAGACATGGTCCAATAAATGAAGGAAAAATAACAGGTGGCAACCTCAGGCAGCTTCATCCCAACCAGTAAGAAAGTAAATCCTTTTGTAAACTAAGAGGAAGTATTAATACAGGCGTTTGAGCAAATATTTGTGTTAGGACAAAGAATTAAAAACTAGCACAGGCACCCCTGAAGCATGATAGGATGGCAACAGGAGGGCTGATTTAGTTTCCAAGAAATAACTGACAGGCAGTGTTGTGTGTGTGTCTACTACTTAGGAACCCAAAATAAACCTTCAGACCGTTTTCATGAGTACTGAGACCAAGAAAACCACTGGGCAGTGGGTGATCTGGAAATGTAAATGTTGATGGAACTCCACTAATGAGTCATGGAACGATGCTTCGTATTGAAAATGTTTTGTAAATGTGAGTTTCAAGGTTTCAATGTGAACCCGTATGTGTTAGAAGAAAGGACACACCAAAGAAGTAAAATAATTGGGTCAATATAAAAAGTAGAATATTGCTCAGAGAGATGTGGGTAATTCCTAACACGGATCAAAGGCACCAAAAAGGTGAGCTGTGAGTAAGATATTCAGACCTGCACCGCCCCCTGCAGTAGATACAGACAACATCTTGGTAGGCAACTGGGTGAAAATTCAGAGACAACCCTAGAACTATGAGGATGAAAAAAGTTAGCATTCATGGGATGAGGCACTGAAGAACCTGAAAAGCTGGAATAACCCCATGAAGTAATGAGAATAATTGTAGTATCCTGAACCGGAGTACAGGACACAGGACTGACGTGGAAGGCGGCAGGAGACTACGCGCGCGGGAAAGACCCAGGGATCACAGTGGCCCAAAGCTGGGCACTTCCCAATTCTGGGGATTTGTGCTACAGGCACTCCAGGCTCCACGGTAGAACTGTGTCCAGCACGAAGGCAGTGCTGTCTCGGGGGAGGCAGGGCTGCACCACCACTGGGGCGGGAAGGGGCCCCGCAGAAAGGCGCCCAGTGTTTCCAACTGCATGGGGTCCAGGGCAGCGCTGATGCAGAGCGTGGGGGAGCAGGTTAAACCTAAAAGAGAGAAGCTTTTCAGGGTGGAACAGACAACAGAGAACGCTGCACACTGCCTTTCCCACCCGAATTGTGATTTGCCTTTTTTTTTTGAGACAGAGTTTTGCTCTTGTTGCCCAGGCCTGGAGTGCAATGGCCTGATCTCGGCTCACTGCAATCTCCGCCTCCCGGATTCAAGCAATTCTCCTGCCTCAGCCTCCCGAGTAGCTGGGATTACAGGCGTGAGCCACCGCACCCGGCCTGTTTTTTTGTGTGTGTGTGTTTTTTTTTTCAGAGCCCCGCTGTCCACCAGGCTGGAGTTGCCGTGATCTCGGCTCCCTGCAGCCTCCAGCTCCCAGGCTCAGGCGATCCTCCCGCCTCAGCCCACGGAGTAGATGGGACCACAGGAGCCCGCCACCACGCCCGACTACTTTTTGTAATTTTTGTAGGGATGGGGTCTAGCCACGCTGCCCAGGCTGGTCCCAACTGCTGGGCTCAAGAGCTCCGCCCGCCTCCACTTTCCAAAGCGCAGGGATCACAGGTGTGAGCTACCGCGTCCCGCCCAGAGTTTCCGACTGTTAGCGGGAATCATATTCACGTCAAAACTTCTCTTTATACACGAACTAAAAGGCAAACTAAATCCCTGCTCCATCATTGCCTGTCCCGGGTCGCTGCGCGGGACATTTTCTCCAAGCGCCTTCCCGGCCCCGCCCGCAGCTGGTCTGCGCGGGACGATCCCGGACAACGCACATTTCCTGCGCCCGAAACGGCGGTAACGCCAGGCCCCGCCCCCGACAGAGGCGGAAGCGGAGCCGCCCTGAGAGGTCTCCCGTTGCCGCAGGCGCCTCGGCCCTTGGCCGCCTACTCCTACCGCCCTGGCCCCGGGCGGGGCGCTGCCAGAACAGAGCTTCCTGTGGAACGTCTTCCAGAGGTGCGGGCTGGCACTGCCCCGGCCCCTCTCGCCTCCGCCGCAGCCGCCCCCTGCCCCGAACCCGCGGCCGACCCCAACCCCGACCCCTGCCCCAACCGCCGCGGCCGCCCCCGTTCCCTGACGGTTTCCCCGCGGCCTCACCCATCACCTGCCGGGTCCCCAGCGGCCGCCCCCGACCCCTGCCCCGACTGACGCGGCTGCCGCGTTCCCAGCCGGTTGCCCCGTGGCCTCCCCCGTCACCTGCCGGGTCCCCAGCGGCCTCCCCCGTTCCCTGCCCCGACCGCCACCGCCTCCCCCGTACCGTGCCCGGACTTCCGCGGCCGCCCCCGACCCCTGCCCCGACCCCCGCGGCCGCCCCCATCCCCTGCCAGGTCCCTCGCAGTCTCCCCCGTCCCCTGCCCGGTCTCCTGTGGCCGCCCCTGCCTCCTGCCCGGTCCCTGTCCTGTGCGTCAGGCCCTTCCTAAGGTGCAGAGTGCAGCCACTGCAGACCCGATGTCGTGGCCACCGGCTCCTGGGCTAGGCCCTTTTTCTCGCCTCAGGAGCCGCCAGGGGGAGGGTCTCCAGGGTGCTTGTTTGGGGAAAGCGGAAACAGACTGCCTGGGCCGCTGTTAAAATGTCAGCAGCCAAGGAAGAAGCAGCGACCTGGCGTCTGGTTGGGCCAAGTGACCTTTATGGGGGTGCCTTCTGTCCCTGGTCGCTTTTCCACTGAATGAATGACCGAAACTGTAGTAACTCATGGCCAGGGAATGGCTTATTATCTGAGGGAATCTTTTCTTGTTTGTGAAAAAGGGAAACTGGTACAAATGCGAATTCAGACAGGCCAGGAGGGGAAGGAAGGGAAGGATTGAGGTGGGAAAAGAGAGAAAGATGATTGACCTCTTAGGGGAAGACCACACTTGGACGTCGGCTCCTGGGACACTTCCTTGATTCCCCTGCACTCCTCAGCGGGATGGGAGAGGCGGAGGTTCCAGGAGGGAGCCTTCCAGAGTCGGTGCAGGGTTGACAGGAGACGTTTGTTTTGCTTTTCCTGAACTTTCAATCACCAGCTTATTTGGTCTTGATGTTGTAGGGTTGATAAAGAGCAGTGGAGTGATATGGACACCGAGCTTAGCAAGCTGTCTCCAACCGTGAGTGGGCCAATGGGACCTGGGCCTCCAGACCGAGAAGCCGCGAGCCTGCCCTGCTCACAGTGGGTAACTTTCTTTCTGAAGTTGATTTTCCAAGGACAAAGGAATCATTAAGACAAATTATCATTACTGCTTCATGGTGGAGATGCTTCTGGTTTATTTTGTGGCCACCACTGTTACTGCTTGGAGTGCCTCACCCAGCCAGCTAACAACTGCGTGCGTGAGCACAGGGAAAGGCTTCTTGAGAAATGAAAACTAGGCTGTAGGCTTGGGAGGGGAATAGGAAGGTTAGCTCTGTACAGTCGAAAGCCTTTTGGTAGGTTGGAGGTCCTTGAATTTCCTCGGTGACTGCATCTTGGTGACTTCTCTGAATAGACCTCTGCTGGCTCCTCCGGGGTTGGGTGTGTTCAGTGGTGGAAACAGGCTAAAGGTCTTTGGCTTTTAGGTTCTGTTGATGGGTGAGTTCCAGATACTAGCTTTCTCTTGTAGGATATTTCATTTATTTATCAAAAATATTAGAACACACCATTCATGTGCCAGACCCTGTTCCAGGCACTGGGGCTAGGGTGATAAATGAGATCAACAAAAATACCTGCCCACATTAATCTCCTGTTCTAGGGAAGACAAAAAAGAAAGAAAATACACGTGTCCTTAGTACATTAGAAGTTTCCAAGTAGTGTAGAGAAAAATAAAGTAGGTTGGACTCGGTGGCTCACACCTGTAATCCCAGCACTTTGGGAGGCTGAGGTGGGAGGATTACTTGAGCTCAGGAATTTGAGACCAGCCTGGGCAACATGACAAATCCTGTCTCTACAAAAAAAAAAAAAAAAAAAAAATTAGCTGGGTATGGTGGCATGCACCTGTAGTCCCAGCCACTGGGGAGGCTGAGGAGGGAGAATTGCTTCAGCCCTGGAGGTGAAGGTTGCAGTAAGCCGAGATCGTGCCATTGCACTCCAGCCTGGGTGACAGAGCCAGACCCTGTCTCAAAAAAAAAAAAAAAAAACCAAAAGGAAAGAAAATGAAAAAACAAAGCAGAGATGGGGAAGCAGAGGAGAGGGCTGGTGCTGGGGTCACAGGGGAGGGGCTGGGGATGCACGGGAGGGGCTGGGGATGCAAGCTTTCCTGAGTTCCCACAGTTCTCTGCCCCTCTCCTGTCTCACAGGGCAAGGGCCACCTGGGGCTTGCGGTGGTTTTACACCAAGCTAATATCTTGTTCTTCCCAACAGACGGAGGCCCATTGAGGCTTCTCTGTCCTCCATGAGGAATAGCATTGGCCTAAACCTGCAGACAGCATTGCAAAGAGAAGTCAGGCAAACCCGCTGATGAAGAATGATTCCAGTGTGCTGACGGAGGCTGACATTTCTTGCCATGGGTGATTTAATGTTGGGCCTCAATTTTTCACTCCCCCCGTAAGAGTATGACATAGCCACAACCTTGCCAGGGCCCGAGGGAGGGTGGATGGACTTATCCATCCCATAGGTGTTGCTCGTGGCTGGGTGACTTGCTTCTGCCAGTGAGATTTTCACAGACACGGCACAAGCAGAAGCCTGGAATGTGTGGGCACTGCCAGGCCTGCCCTCTGAGGCTCTTGATTTTCCCCACGAGATGCGCGTGCCCCAGGGAACGGCGGCTCTGGCTGCGGGATGAGAGGCGTGTGGAGCAGGCATGGTTCCCATCCTTAGCCTGCAGTCAAGCCCAGACTAGATCAGCCTAAGCCCAGCCATGCCACGGGTGCAGGAGTGAAGAGCAAATGCTAACTGTCCATGGAATTGACTTTCAAAGGGGCGTGTCATGTGCCTCATCCCAGCAACAGTGAAGGCATTTCCCTATCAGTCAGTTGGTAAATGATTATTGACAAACAATGTGCTGGGAAGGTGGAGTGATTTGAGTAGATTTGGCCTCTATTCTCATGGGGCTTCCTTTCTAGAGGGGCAGGCAGATGATGGATGGATAAATATAAATGATTCTAATAGGTTGGTGCAGCAGTCATTAAAAGGAATGGCAAAAAAAAGAAAAGAAGAAATGGGGAGGAGCCGCTGCTGCAGTTCATTAATAGTAATGGCAAAAACCGCGATGACTTGTGCCCCAACCTAACACAGTAACCACGGGTGTGCAAAATGTGGCAATTGGGAAGTTCCGAGTGCTAGGAGAGCATCTAGCTTCCCGGCGTCAGGACACGGGGGTTGGCAACCTAACCAAGGTTAAGTCCAAGTGAGGAGGGTGGGCAGGGAGCGATATTTCAGTGGAGACTCCAAGGATGAATGGTATTTAGAGATTAAACCCCGATAGAGAGGGTGTGTGTCTGGCACAGAGAAGAGCCTGTGCAAAAGCCGGCGGGGCGAGAGGACACCGTGTGTTCCTCCACCTGAGGGGCGACCAGCAGGCTGGAGCTCAGCGGGTTGAGAGGAGGATGCAGAGCCCGGGAAAGGCACCCTAGGCAGAGGGCACAGCAGGGCAAAGGCCTGGAGTCGGGCCCGAGCCTGTGTGGTTTGAGGAACGGACAGAGGCCTGTCTGGCAGGAAGGGAACGGCACAGGGGAGAGACCTGAGGCCAGAGCAGAGGGCAGGGCTGTGCTGGGCACTGTGGGCTGTGGATGGTGCTGGCATTTCAGAGGGGAGACCATAGACCAGGGCAGAGGGCAGGGCCGTGCCGGGCACTTTGGGCTGTGGATGGGAGCTGGCATTTATGCTCAGGTGATGGGAATATGTTAAAAGATTTTAAGGAGGGGAATAGCAGTTGGGATTAATGTGTATTCTGGGAATCTCAAGAAAGTAAATTCATAGTTCGAATTTTCATAAGACTTCTGCACAGGGAGAGAGAAATAAGATCGCGTCTACAGCTGTGTGATGATTTTATGTAAAAATACTACTAAGTTTTTAAACGTGATTTCAAATGGTGCGTTTCTGTTTCACATTGGACATAAGTAGATTGCAAGGCTAATGGAAAATAGAAAAGTTAACTCATGAACATAAAAGAGATACCGATTTGAAAACAAAACATGTATTCATTTACTTCAGCTGCAGTTTTGTTGACTGCTGAATTTCATGAGAAGGGATTGTTCCGGGAGGGTCGTGGGGCTGAAGACCTGGAGAGGAGCTGGTGCTACCGCTGTTCAAATCTGAGGGTGGTGGAGATGGGGCCTTGGGGAGCAACAGGTGCTGCCTTTTAAGTCTGAGAGTCATTGAGCTGGACGTCCAGGGAGGAGCCGGTGCTGCCGCTGATGTCTTAGGTTGAGGAGCTGAAGACAATGAAGGAGCCAGTGTGGCTGTTGTGTGAGGGTCGTGGAGCTGGAGATCCAGGTGGGAGAGGTGTTCTAGCTCGGGGAGTAGCTGATGTTCTACCGTGAGGTCCCTGCAGCTGCAGACCCGGAGAGGCATTGATGTTGTAGATTGAGGGCGGTGTAGCTGGAGACCCGGTGAGGAGCTGATGTTCCAATTTGAGGATCTTGCAGCTGCAGACGTGGAGAGGAGCCGATGTTCTAGTTTGGGGGTCTTGCAGCCGAAGACCTGGGGAGGAGCTGATGTTCCGGTTTGAAGATCTTGCAGCCGCAGACCCGGGGAGGAGCTGATGTTCCGGTTTGAGGGTCTTTGCAGCCGTAGAACCGGGGAGAAGCTGATGTTCCGGTTTCAGAGTATTGCAGCCGCGGAGCCGTGGAGGAGCTGATGTTCCAGTTTGAGGGTCTTGCAGCTGCGACCCGGGAAGGAGCTGATGTTCTGGTTTGGGCGTCTTGCAGCCGCAGACCCCGGGAGGAGCTGATGTTCCAGTTTAAGGGTCTTGCAGCCACAGACCCGGGAGGAGCTGATGTTCCGGTTTAAGGGTCTTGCAGGCGCAGACCCGTGGAGGAGCTGATGTTCTGGTTTTAGGGTCTTGCAGGCGCAGACCCGGGGAGGAGCTGATGTTCCGGTTTCAGGGTCTTGCAGGCGCAGACCCGGGGAGGAGCTGATGTTCCGGTTTTAGGGTCTTGCAGCTGCAGACCTGTGGAGGCGCGGATGTTCCTGTTTGAGGGTTTTGCAGCCGCAGACCCGGGGAGGAGCCGATGTTCTAGACTGAGGGTCGTGCAGACGCAGACCCTGAGAGGCGCCGGTGTTTCAGTTTGAGGTTCGTGCAGCCAAAAACCCGGGGAGGAGCCGATGTTCCAGTTTGAGGTTCGTGCAGCCACAGACCTAGGGAGGAGGTGATGTTCCAGTTTGAGGGTCGTGTAGCCGCAGACGCGGGGAAGAGCTGATGTTCCAGTTTGAGGGTCGTGCAGCCACATTCCCGGAGAGGAGCTGATGATCCAGTTTGAGGGTCGTGCAACCGCAGACACGGGGAAGAGCTGATGTTCCAGTTTGAGGGTCGTGCAGCCGCAGACCCGGGGAGGAGCTGATGTTCCGGTTTGAGGGTCGTGCAGTGGCAGACCAAGGGAGGCAGTGATGTTCAGGTTTGAGGGTCGTGCAGCCGCAGACCCGGGGAGGAGCTAATGTTCCCGTTTGGGGGTCTTGAAGCCGCAGACCTGGGAAGGAGCTGATGTTCCCATTTGGGAGTATTGCAGCCGCAGACCCGGGGAGGAGCTGATGTTCCGGTTTGGGGGTGTTGCAGCCGCAGACCTGGGGAGTAGCTGATGTTCCGCTTTGGGGGTCTTGCAGCCGCAGACCCGGGGAGGAGCTGATGTTCCGGTTTGGGGGTCTTGCAGCCGCAGACCCGGGTAAGAGCTGATGTTCCGGTTTGAGGGTGGTGCAGCCATTGACCCGTGGAGGAGCTGATGTTCCGGTTTCTGGGTCTTGCAGCCGCGGATCCAGGGAGGAGCTCATGTTCCGGTTTGAGGATGGTGCAGCCGCGCACCCGTGGAGGAGCTGATATTCCGGTTTGAGGGTCTTGCATCTGCGGACCCGGGGAGGAGCTGAAGTTCTGGTTTGAGGGTCTTGCAGCCGCAGACCCGGGGAGGAACTGATGTTCCGGATTGGGGGTCTTGCAGCCGCAGACCCGGGGAGGAGCTGATGTTCCCGTTTCGGAGTATTGCAGCTGCAGACCTGGGGAGGAGCTGATGTTCTGCTTTGAGGGTCTCGCAGCTGCAGACCAGGGAGGAGCTGATATTCGGGTTTGAGGGTCTTACAGACCCGTGAAGGAGCTGATGTTCCAGTTGGACGGTCCTGCAGCCATGGACCTGGGGAGGAGCTGATGTTCCGGTTTCAGGGTCTTGCAGCAGCGGACCCGGGGAGGAGCTGATGTTCTTGTTTGAGGGTCTTGAAGCCGCGGACCCGGGGAGGAGCTGATGTTCCGGTTTGAGGGTCTTGCAGCCACAGACCCTTGGAGGAGCTGATGTTCCGGTTTGAGGTTCTTGCAGCCGCGGACCAGGGAGGAGCTGATGTTCCGGTTTCAGGGTCTTGCAGCCGCAGACCCGTGGAGGCGCGGATGTTCCTGTTTGAGGGTTTTGTAGCCACAGACCCGGTTAGGTGCCAATGTTCTACATTGAAGGTCGTGCAGCCGCAGACCTGGAGAGGAGCCGATGGTGTAGTTTGAGGATCTTGCAGCCAAAGACCCTGAGAGGCGCCGGTGTTTCAGTTTGAGGTTCGTGCAGCCGAAAACCCGGGGAGGAGCCAATGTTCCAGTTTGAGGGTAGTGCAGCCGCAGACCCCGGGAAGAGCAGATATTCCAGTTTGAGGGTCGTGCAGCCGCATTCCAGGGGAGGAGCTGATGTTCCAGTTTGAGGGTCGTGTACCCGCAGATCCAGGGAAGAGCTGATGTTCCAGTTTGAGGGTCGTGCAAACGCAGACCAGGGGAGGAGGTGATGTTCCAGTTTGAGGGTCCTGCAGCCGCAGACCCAGGGAGGCGCTGATTTTCCAATTTGAGGGTCGTGCAGCCGCAGACCTCCGTGGGAGCTGATGTTCCGGTTTGAGGGTCTTGCATCCGCAGACCAGCGGAGGAGCTGGTGTTCCAGTTTGAGGGTCGTGCAGCCGCAGGCCCGGCGAGGAGCTGATCTGCTTTGAGGGTCGTGCAGCCGCAGACCCGGGGAGGAGCTGATGTTCCGGTTTGAGGGTCTTGCAGCCGCGGCCCGAGGAGGTGCTGATGTTCCGGTTTGAGGGTCTTGCAGCCGCGGACCCGAGGAGGTGCTGACGTTCCGGTTTGAGGGTCTTGCAGCCACAGACCCGGGGAGGAGCTGATGTTCCGGTTTGAGGGTCTTGCAGCTGCGGACCCGGGGAGGAGCTGATGTTCCAGTTTGACGGTCTTGCAGCCGCAAACCCAGGGAGGAGCTGACGTTCCAGTTTGAGGGTCTTGCAGCCGTGGACCAGGGAGGAGGGGATGTTCCGGTTTCAGGGTCTTGCAGCCGCAGACCCGTGGAGGCGCGGATGTTCCTGTTTGAGGGTTTTGTAGCTGCAGACCCAGAGAAGTGCCAATGTTCTACATTGAGGGTCGTGCAGCCGCAGACCTGGAGAGGAGCCGATGTTGTAGTTTGAGGATCTTGCAGCCCAGACCCTGAGAGTCGCTGGTGTTTCAGTTTGAGGTTCGTGCAGCGAAAACCCGGGGAGAAGCCGATGTTCCAGTTTGAGGGTAGTGCAGCCGCAGACCCGGGGAAGAGGAGATATTCCAGTTTGAGGGTCGTGCAGCCGCATTCCAGGGGAGGAGCTGATGTTCCAGTTTGAGGGTCGTGTACGCGCAGATCCGGGGAAGAGCTGATGTTCCAGTTTGAGGGTCGTGCAAACGCAGACCCGGGTAAGAGCTGATGTTCGGGTTTGAGGGTGGTGCAGCCATGGACCCGAGGAGGAGCTTCTGTTCTGGTTTCTGGGTCTTGCCGCCGCGGATCCAGGGGAGGAGCTCATGTTCTGGTTTGAGGATGATGCAGCCGCGGACCGGTGGAGGAGCTGATATTCCGGTTTGAGGGTCTTGCATCTGCGGACCCGGGGAGGAGCTGAAGTTCCGGTTTGAGCGTCTTGCAGCCGCAGACCCGGGGAGGAGCTGATGTTCCGGATTGAGGGTCTTGCAGCCGCAGATCCGGGGAGGAGCTGATGTTCCCGTTTTGGAGTATTGCAGCCGCAGACCTGGGGAGGAGCTGATGTTCTGCTTTGAGGGTCTCGCAGCTGCAGACCAGGGAGGAGCTGATATTTGGGTTTGAGGGTCTTACAGACCCGTGAAGGAGCTGATGTTCCAGTTGGACGGTCCTGCAGCCATGGACCTGGGGAGGAGCTGATGTTCCGGTTTCAGGGTCTTGCAGCTGCGGACCCGGGGAGGAGCTGATGTTCTGGTTTGAGGGTCTTGAAGCCGCGGACCCGCGGAGGAGCTGATGTTACCGGTTTGAGGGTCTTGCAGCCACAGACCCTTGGAGGAGCTGATGTTCTGGTTTCAGGGTATTGCACCGGGGAGGAGCTGATGTTCTGGTTTGCGGGTCTTGCAGCCGCTGACCCGGGGAGGAGCTGATGTTCCGGTTTGAGGGTCTTGCAGCCGCAGACCCGGGGAGGAGCTGATGTTCCGGTTTGAGGGTCTTGCAGCCACGGACCCGGGGAGGAGCTGATGTTCTGGTTTGAGGGTGGTGCAATCACGGACCCGGGGAGGAGCTGATGTTCTGTTCCGGTTTGAAGGTCTTGCAGCCGCGGACCTGAGGAGGTGCTGATTTTCCGGTTTGAGGGTCTTGCAGCCGCGGACCTGGGGAGGAGCTGATGTTCCAGTTTGAGGGTCTTGCAGCCGCGGATCTGGGGAGGAGCTGATGTTCCGGTTTGAGGGTCTTGCAGCTGCGGACCCGGGGAGGAGCTGATGTTCCGGTTTGACGGTCTTGCAGCCGCAAACCCAGGGAGGAGCTGATGGTCCGGTTTGAGGGTCTTGTAGCCGTGGACTAGGGAGGAGCTGATGTTCTGGTTTCAGGGTCTTGCAGCCGCAGACCCGTGGAGGCGCGGATGTTCCTGTTTGAGGGTTTTGCAGCCGCAGACCCGGGGAGGTGCCAATGTTCTACATTGAGGGTCGTGCAGCCACAGACCTGGAGAGGAGCCGATGTTGTAGTTTGAGGATCTTGCAGCCAAAGACCCTGAGAGGCGCCGGTGTTTCAGTTTGAGGTCCGTGCAGCTGAAAACGCGGGGAGGAGCCAATGTTCCAGTTTGAGGGTAGTGCAGCCGCAGACCCGGGGAAGAGCAGATATTCCAGTTTGAGGGTCGTGCAGCTGCATTCCAGGGGAGGAGCTGATGTTCCAGTTTGAGGGTCGTGTACCCGCAGATCCATGGAAGAGCTGATGTTCCAGTTTGAGGGTCGTGCAACCGCAGACCAGGGGAGGAGCTGATGTTCCAGTTTGAGGGTCGTGTACCCGCAGATCCGGGAAAGATCTGATGTTCCAGTTTGAGGGTCGTGCAGCCACATTCCCGGAGAGGAGCTGATGATCCAGTTTGAGGGTCGTGCAACCGCAGACACGGGGAAGAGCTGATGTTCCAGTTTGAGGGTCGTGCAGCCGCAGGCCCGGCGAGGAGCTGATCTGCTTTGAGGGTCGTGCAGCCGCAGACCCGGGGAGGAGCTGATGTTCCGGTTTGAGGGTCTTGCAGCCGCGGCCCCGAGGAGGTGCTGATGTTCCGGTTTGAGGGTCTTGCAGCCGCGGACCCGAGGAGGTGCTGAGTTCCGGTTTGAGGGTCTTGCAGCCGCGGCCCGAGGAGGTGCTGATGTTCCGGTTTGAGGGTCTTGCAGCCACGGACCCGGGGAGGAGCTGATGTTCCGGTTTGAGGGTCTTGCAGCTGCGGACCCGGGGAGGAGCTGATGTTCCAGTTTGACGGTCTTGCAGCCGCAAACCCAGGGAGGAGCTGACGTTCCAGTTTGAGGGTCTTGCAGCCGTGGACCAGGGAGGAGCGGATGTTCCGGTTTCAGGGTCTTGCAGCCGCAGACCCGTGGAGGCGCGGATGTTCCTGTTTGAGGGTTTTGTAGCTGCAGACCCAGAGAAGTGCCAATGTTCTACATTGAGGGTCGTGCAGCCGCAGACCTGGAGAGGAGCCGATGTTGTAGTTTGAGGATCTTGCAGTCGCAGACCCTGAGAGTCGCTGGTGTTTCAGTTTGAGGTTCGTGCAGCCGAAAACCCGGGGAGAAGCCGATGTTCCAGTTTGAGGGTAGTGCAGCCGCAGACCCGGGGAAGAGGAGATATTCCAGTTTGAGGGTCGTGCAGCCGCATTCCAGGGGAGGAGCTGATGTTCCAGTTTGAGGGTCGTGTACGCGCAGATCCGGGGAAGAGCTGATGTTCCAGTTTGAGGGTCGTGCAAACGCAGACCCGGGTAAGAGCTGATGTTCGGTTTGAGGGTGGTGCAGCCATGGACCCGAGGAGGAGCTTCTGTTCTGGTTTCTGGGTCTTGCCGCCGCGGATCCAGGGGAGGAGCTCATGTTCTGGTTTGAGGATGATGCAGCCGCGGACCGGTGGAGGAGCTGATGTTCCGGTTTGAGGGTCTTGCATCTGCGGACCCGGGGAGGAGCTGAAGTTCCGGTTTGAGGGTGTTGCAGCCGCAGACCCGGGGAGGAGCTGATGTTCCGGATTGGGGGTCTTGCAGCCGCAGATCCGGGGAGGAGCTGATGTTCCCGTTTTGGAGTATTGCAGCCGCAGACCTGGGGAGGAGCTGATGTTCTGCTTTGAGGGTCTCGCAGCTGCAGACCAGGGAGGGGCTGATATTCGGGTTTGAGGGTCTTACAGACCCGTGAAGGAGCTGATGTTCCAGTTGGACGGTCCTGCAGCCATGGACCTGGGGAGGAGCTGATGTTCCGGTTTCAGGGTCTTGCAGCTGCGGACCCGGGGAGGAGCTGATGTTCTGGTTTGAGGGTCTTGAAGCCGCGGACCCGCGGAGGAGCTGATGTTCCGGTTTGAGGGTCTTGCAGCCGCAGACCCGGGGAGGAGCTGATGTTCCGGTTTGGGGGTCTTGCAGCCACTGACCCGGGGAGGAGCTTGTGTTCCGGTTTGGGGGTCTTGCAATCACGGACCCGGGGAGGAGCTGATGTTCCGGTTTGAGGGTGGTGCAATCACGGACCCGGGGAGGAGCTGATGTTCCGGTTTGAAGGTCTTGCAGCCGCAGACCCGAGGAGGAGCTGATTTTCCGGTTTGAGGGTCTTGCAGCCGCGGACCTGGGGAGGAGCTGATGTTCCAGTTTTGAGGGTCTTGCAGCCGCGGATCTGGGGAGGAGCTGATGTTCCGGTTTGAGGGTCTTGCAGCTGCGGACCCGGGGAGGAGCTGATGTTCCGGTTTGACGGTCTTGCAGCCGCAAACCCAGGGAGGAGCTGATGTTCCAGTTTGAGGGTCGTGCAGCCGCAGACCCAGGGAGGCGCTGATTTTCCAATTTGAGGGTCGTGCAGCCGCAGACCTGGGGAGGAGCTGATGTTCCGGTTTCAGGGTCTTGCATCCGCAGACCAGCGGAGGAGCTGATGTTCCAGTTTGAGGGTCGTGCAGCCGCAGGCCCGGCGGGGAGCTGATCTGCTTTGAGGGTCGTGCAGCCGCTGATGCGGGGAGGAGCTGATGTTCCGGTTTGAGGGTCTTGCAGCCGCGGACCCGCGAAGGAGCTGATGTTCCGTCTTGAGGGTCTTGCAGCCGCAGACCTGGGGAGGAGCTGATGTTCCGGTTTGAGGGTCTTGCAGCTGCAGACCCGGGAAGGAGCTGATGTTCCGGATTGAGGGTCTTGTAGCCGCAGACTTGGGGAAGTGCTGATGTTCCAGATTGAGGCTGTTGCAACCACAGACCCGGCGAGGAGCTGATGTTCCAGTTTGAGGGTCGTGTAGCTGCAGACCCGGGGAAGAGCTGATGTTCCAGTTTGAGGGTCATGCAGCGGAGACCTGGGGAGGCGCTGATGTTCCAATTTGAGGGTCGTGCAGCCGCAGACCTGTGGAGGAGCTGATGTTCCGGTTTGAGGGTCTTGCGGCTGCAGACCCAGGCAGGAGCTGATGTTCCGGTTTCAGGGTCTTGCAGGCGCAGACACGGGGAGGAGCTGATATTCCGGTTTGAGGGTCTTGTGGCCGCAGACCCGGGGAGGAGGTGATGTTCCGGTTTGAGGGTCTTGCAGCCGCAGACCCGGGGAGGCACCGGTTTTCCAATTTGAGGGTCCTGCAGCCGCAGACCGGGGAGGAGCTGCTTTTCCGGTTTGGGGGTCTTGCAGCAGCGGACCAGGGGAGGAGCTGATATTCCAGTTTGAGGGTCGTGTAGCCACAGACCCGGTGAGGAGCTGATGTTTTGCTTTGAGGGTCGTTCATCTGCAGACCCGGGGAGGAGCTGATGTTCTGGTTTGGGGGTCTTGTAGCCGCGGACCCGGGTAAGAACTGATATTCCGGCGTGGGGGTCTTGCAGTCGCGGACCCGGGGAGATGTTGATGTTCCGGTTTGAGGGTGGTGCAGCCGCGGACCCGGGAGGAGCTGATGTTCCCATTTGAGGGTCTTGCAGCCGCGGACCCGGGGAGGAGCCGATGTTGTAGTTTGAGGATCTTGCAGCCGCAGACCCTGAGAGGCGCCAGTGTTCCAGTTTGAGGTTCATGCAGCCGAAGTCCCGGGGTGGAAGCGATGTTCCATTTTGAGGGTCGTGCAGCCGCAGACCCGGGGAAGAGCTGATGTTCCAGTTTCAGGGTCGTGTAGCTGCAGACCTGGGGAAGAGCTGATGTTCCAGTTTCAGGGTCGTTCAGCCGCAGACCAGGGGAGGAGCTGATGTTCCAGTCTGAGGGTCGTGCAGCGGCAGACTCGGGGAGGCGCTGATGTTCCAATTTGAGGGTCGTGCAGCCGCAGACCCGGGGAGGAGCTGATGTTCTGGTTTGAGGGTCTTGCAGCCGCAGACCCGGAAAGGAGCTGATGTTCCGGTTTGAGAGTCTTGCAGCCGCGGAGCCGTGGAGGAGCAGATGTTCCGTTTTGAGGGTCTTGCAGCCGCGACTCAGGAAGGAGCTGGTGTTCCGATTTGAGGGTTTTGCAGCCGCGGACCCGGGGACGAGGTGATGTTCCTGTTTCGGGGTCTTGCAGCCGCGGACCCGGGGAGGAGCTGATGTTCCGCTTTGGGCGCCTTGCAGCCGCAGACCCGGTGAGGAGCTGATCTTCCGCTTTGAGGGTCTCGCAGCCCGAGACCAGGGAGGAGCTGATGTTCGGGTTTGAGGGTCTTACAGACCCGAGGAGGAGCTGATGTTCCGGTTTGAGGGTCTTGCAGCCGCAGACCCGTGGAGGAGCTGATGTTGCGATTGGACGGTCCTACAGACGCGGGCAGGAGCTCATGTTCCGGTTTGGGCGTCTTGTAGCCTTGGACCCAGGGAGGAGCTGATGTTCCGGTTGGAGGGTCTTACAGCCGCAGACCCGTGGAGGAGCTGATGTTGCGGTTTGAGGGTTTTTTTTTTTTTTTTTTTTTTGGTTAGAAATAATTTAATTCAACTTCCTTTGATTTACATATGAAAGGATTGAAGTTTATCCAAGGCTACACAGGTAATGTTTAGAATCCAGAACAACAATTGGATTTTCTGCTTTCCAGGATCTTTAGCTCATCTTTCTTCTTTTCTACTTATGTATAATGCAGGAGCTGGGAAGTAGAGCTCTTTTAACTCTGCCTTGTTGTCGCTGGGTTGGTTGGTTGGTCTGTTGTATTTTTCATATGTTTCCCCATGTTGGCCATGCTGGTCGCGAATTCCAAGCCTGAAGTGATCAACCCGCCTCGGCCTCCCAGAGCGCCGGGACTACAGGTGTGAGCCACCACGTCGAGCCCCCACATTGCTTCTGGCCTCCGTGGTAGACCTCCCAGACGGGGGGGTCGGGCAGAGGCACTCCGCACATCCCAGACGGGGCAGCCAGGCAGAGGCGCTCCTCACTTCTTCCCAGATGGGGCGGCCGGGCAGAGGCGCTCCTCACTTCCCAGACGGGGCGGCCGGGCAGAGGCGCTCCTCACTTCCCAGACGGGGCGGCCGGGCAGAGGCGCTCCTCACTTCCCAGACGGGGCGGCCGGGCAGAGGCGCTCCTCACTTCCCAGACGGGGCGGCCGGGCAGAGGCGCTCCTCACTTCTTCCCAGACGGGGCGGCCGGGCAGAGGCTCTCCTCACTTCTTCCCAGATGGGGCCGGCAGAGGCCTCCCCTCCCGGGGCCGGCAGAGGCGCTCCTCACTTCCCAGATGGGGCGGCCGGGCAGAGGCGCTCCTCACTTCCCAGACGGGGCGGCCGGGCAGAGGCGCTCCTCACTTCCCAGAGGGGGGCCGGGCAGAGGCGCTCCTCACTTCCCAGACGATGGGTGGCCGGGCAGAGGCGCTCCTCACTTCCCAGAAGATGGGTGGCCGGGCAGAGGCGCTCCTCACTTCCCAGACGATGGGGCCGGCAGAGGCGCTCCTCACTTCCCAGGGCCGGCAGAGGCGCTCCTCACTTCTTCCCAGATGATGGTGGCCGGGCAGAGGCGCTCCTCACTTCCCAGACGATGGTGGCCGGCAGAGGCGCTCCTCACTTCCCAGACAGGGCGGCCGGGCAGAGCGCTCCTCACTTCCCAGACGATGGGGCCGGGCAGAGGCGCTCCTCACTTCCCAGATGATGGGTGGCCGGGCAGTGGCGCTCCTCACTTCTTCCCAGACGATGGGTGGCCGGGCAGAGGCGCTCCTCAGTTCCCAGACGATGGGTGGCCGGCAGAGGCGCTCCTCACTTCCCAGACGGGGCGGCCGGGCAGAGGCGCTCCTCACTTCCCTGACTGGGCGGCCGGGCAGAGGCGCTCCTCACTTCCCAGACGGGGCGGCCGGGCAGAGGCGCTCCTCACTTCTTCCCAGACGATGGGTGGCCGGGCAGAGGCGCTCCTCACTTCTTCCCAGACGATGGGTGGCCGGGCAGTGGCGCTCCTCACTTTTTCCCAGACGATGGGTGGCCGGCAGAGGCGCTCCTCACTTCCCAGACGGGGCGGCCGGGCAGAGGCGCTCCTCACTTCTTCCCAGACGATGGGTGGCCGGGCAGAGGCGCTTCTCACTTCCCAGAGGATGGGTGGCCGGGCAGAGGCGCCCCACTCCCCAGACGGGGCGGCCGGGCAGAGGCGCCCCCCACTCCCCAGACGGGGCGGCCGGGCAGAGGCGCCCCCACTCCCCAGACGGGGCGGCCGGGCAGAGGCGCCCCCACTCCCCAGACGGGGCGGCCGGGCAGAGGCGCCCCCCACTCCCCAGACGGGGCGGCCGGGCAGAGGCGCCCCCACTCCCCAGACGGGGCGGCCGGGCAGAGGCGCCCCCACTCCCCAGACGGGGCGGCCGGGCAGAGGCGCCCCCCACTCCCCAGACGGGGCGGCCGGGCAGAGGCGCCCCCACTCCCCAGACGGGGCGGCCGGGCAGAGGCGCCCCCCACTCCCCAGACGGGGCGGCCGGGCAGAGGCGCCCCCCACTCCCCAGACGGGGCGGCCGGGCAGAGGCGCCCCCCACTCCCCAGACGGGGCGGCCGGGCAGAGGCGCCCCCACTCCCCAGACGGGGCGGCCGGGCAGAGGCGCCCCCCACTCCCCAGACGGGGCGGCCGGGCAGAGGCGCCCCCCACTCCCCAGACGGGGCGGCCGGGCAGAGGCGCCCCCACTCCCCAGACGGGGCGGCCGGGCAGAGGCGCCCCCACTCCCCAGACGGGGCGGCCGGGCAGAGGCGCCCCTCACTCCCCAGACGGGGGGCCGGGCAGAGGCGCCCCCACTCCCCAGACGGGGGGCCGGGCAGAGGCGCCCCTCACTCCCCAGACGGGGGGCCGGGCAGAGGCGCCCCTCACTCCCCAGACGGGGGGGCCGGGCAGAGGCGCCCCTCACTCCCCAGACGGGGGGCCGGGCAGAGGCGCCCCTCACTCCCAGACGGGGGGCCGGGCAGAGGCGCCCCTCACTCCCCAGACGGGGGGCCGGGAAGAGGCGCCCCTCACTCCCCAGACGGGGGGCCGGGCAGAGGCGCCCCTCACTCCCAGACGGGGGGCCGGGCAGAGGCGCCCCTCACTCCCCAGACGGGGGGCCGGGCAGAGGCGCCCCTCACTTCCCAGACGATGGGTGGCCGGGAAGAGGCGCTCCTCACTTCCCAGACGGGGCGGCCGGGCAGAGGCGCTCCTCACTTCCCAGACGGGGTGGCCGGGCAGAGGAGCTTCTCACTTCCCAGACGGGGCGGCCGGGCAGAGGCGCTCCTCAACCATCGTCTGGGAAGTGAGGAGTGCCTCTGCTCAGCCGCAGCCCCATCTGGGAAGTGAGGAGCGCCTCTGCCCGGCCGCCCCGTCTGGGAAGTGAGGAGCGCCTCTGCCCGGTCACCCCGTCTGGGGAGAAGTGAGGAGCGACTCTGCCCGGCCACCCATCGTCTTGGAAGTGAGGAGCGCCTCTGCCCGGCCGCCCCGTCTGGGAAGTGAGGAGCGCCTCTGCCCGGCCACCCATCGTCTGGGAAGTGAGGAGCGCCTCTGCCCGGCCACCCATTGTCTGGGAAGTGAGGAGCGCCTGTGCCCGGCCACCCATCGTCTGAGAAGTGAGGAGCGCCTCTGCCCGGCCGCCCCATCTGGGAAGTGAGGAGCGTCTCTGCCCGGCCACCCTGTCTGGGACGTGAGGAGCGCGTCTGCCCAGCCGCCCCATCTGGGAAGTGAGGAGCGCCTCTACCCGGCCACTCATCGTCTGGGAAGTGAGGAGCACCTGTGCCCGGCCACCCATCGTCTGGGAAGTGAGGAGCGCCTCTGCCCGGCCGCCCCATCTGGGAAGTGAGGAGCGCCTCTGCCCGGCCACTCATCGTCTGGGAAGTGAGGAGCACCTGTGCCCGGCCACCCATCGTCTGGGAAGTGAGGAGCCCTCTGCCCGGCCGCCCCATCTGGGAAGTGAGGAGCGCCTCTGCCCGGCCACCCCGTCTGGGAAGTGAGGAGCGCGTCTGCCCGGCCGCCCCATCTGGGAAGTGAGGAGCGCCTCTGCCCGGCCACCCATCGTCTGGGAGTGGGAGCGCCTCTGCCTGGCTGCCCCGTCTGGGAAGTGAGGAGCGCGTCTGCCCGGCCGCCCCATCTGGGAAGTGAGGAGCGCCTCTGGCCCTGGTAGCCCACCCATCGTCTGGGAAGTGAGGGGCGGCCGCCCTGGGAAGTGGGGCCTCTGCCCGGCCACCCATCGTCTGGGAAGTGAGGAGCGCCTGTGCCTGGCCGCCCCATCTGGGAAGTGAGGAGCGCCTCTGCCCGGCCACCCATCGTCTGGGAAGTGAGGAGCGCCTCTGCCCGGCCGCCCCATCTGGGAAGTGAGGAGCGCCTCTGCCCGGCCACCCATCGTCTGGGAAGTGAGGAGCGCCTCTGCGCGGCCGCCCCGTCTGGGAAGTGAGGAGCGCCTCTGCCCGGCCACCCATCGTCTGGGAAGTGAGGAGCGCCTCTGCCCGGCCGCCCCGTCTGGGAAGAAATGAGGAGCGCCTCTGCCCGGCTGCCCCGTCTGAGAAGTGAGGAGCGCCTCTGCCCAGCCACCCATCGTCTTGGAAGTGAGGAGCGCCTCTGCCCGGCCGCCCCATCTGGGAAGTGAGGAGCGCCTCTGCCCGGCCGTCCCGTCTGGGAATGGAGGAGCGCCTCTGCCTGGCCACCCATCGTCTGGGAAGTGAGGAGCGCCTCTGCCCGGCCACTCATCGTCTGGGAAGTGAGGAGCGCCTCTGCCCGGCTGCCCTTTTTGGGAAGTGAGGAGCGCCTCTGCCCGGCCACTCATCGTCTGGGAAGTGAGGAGCGCCTCTGCCTGGCTGCCCTTTCTGGGAAGTGAGGAGCGCCTCTGCCTGGCCGCCCCGTCTGGGAATTGAAGAGCGCCTCTGCCCGGCCGCCCCGTCTGGGAAGAAGTGAGGAACTCCTCTGTCCGGCCACCCATGGTCTGGGAAGTGAGGAGCGCCTCTGCCCGGCCGCCCCGTCTGGGAAGTGAGGAGCGCCTCTGCCCGGCCACCCCATCTGGGAAGTGAGAAGCGCCTCTGCCGGGCCGCCCCGTCTGGGAAGTGAGGAGCTGTTTGAGGGTTTGCAGCCGCAGACCCGGGGAAGAGTTGATGTTCCGGTTTGAGGGTCTTGCAGCTGCAGACCCGGGGAGGCAGTGATGTTCCATTTGAGGTCGTGCAGCCAGACCCGGGGAGGAGCTGATGTTCCGTTTGAGTGTCGTGCAACCCTGACCCGGGGAGGGGCTGATGTTCCGGTTTGAGGGTGGTGCAGCCGCAGACCTGGCGAGGAGCTGATGTTCTGCTTTGAGGGTCGTGCAGCCGCAGACCGGGAGGAGCTGATGTTCTGTTTGAGGTGTGCAGCCGGCCGGGGGAGCGATGTTCGGTTTGAGGTCGTGCAGCCGAGACCGGCGAGGAGCTGATGTTCTGGTTTGAGGGTGTTGCAGCCGCAGGCCCGGAGTGTAGCCGATGTTCTGCTTTGAGGGTCGTGCAGCCGGAGACCTGGCGAGGAGCTGATGTTCTGGTTTGAGGGTCTTGCAGCTGCAGACCTGGAGAGGACCTGATGTTGAGCTGATATTCCAGTTGCAGTTTGAGGGCTGGGTAGCTGATTTTCCAGTTTGAGGGCCATGCAGCTGGAGACCTGGGAGAGAGCTGATGTTCCAGTTGTAGGGCTGTGCAGCTGGAGACCCGGGGGGAAGCTGATGTTGCAGATGTAGGGCCGTGCTGCTGGAGACCTGGGGTGGAGCTGATGTTCCAGTTTGAGGGCCGTGCAGGATGACCCGGCGGGGAGCTGATGTTCAAGTTTGAGGTCTGTGCAGCTGGTGACCCGGGGGGAAGTGAGGAGCACCTCTGCCCGGCCGCCCCGCCTGGGAAGAAGTGAGGAGCGCCTCTGCCCGGCCACCCATCGTCTGGGAAGTGAGGAGCACCTCTGCCCGGCCACCAATCGTCTGGGAAGTGAGGAGCACCTCTGCCCCGCCGCCCCATTTGGGAAGTGAGGAGCGCCTCTGCCCGGCCACCCATCGTGTGGGAAGTGAGGAGCGCCTCTGCCCGGCCGCCCCATCTGGGAAGTGAGGAGCGCCTCACTTCCCGGGGGGAGCTGATGTTCCAGTTGTAGGGCTGTGCAGCTGGAGTCCCGCGGGGGAGCTGATGTTGCAGTTTGAGGGCCGTGCAGCTGGAGACCCGGCAGGGAGCTGATGTTCCAATTTGAGGGCTGTGCAGCTGGAGACCTGGCATTGAGCTGATATTCCAGTTTGAGGACCGTGCACCTGGAGACTCAGCGGGGAGTTGATGTTCCAGTTTGAGGGCCATGCAGCTGGATACCCGGTGGGGAGCTGATGTTCCAGTTTGAGTGCCGTGCAGCTGGAGACCCGGTGGGGAGCCAGTGTTGCAGGTTGAGGGCCGTGGAACTGGAGACCCCGGGGGAGCTGATGTTCCAGGTTGAGGGCTGTGTTGCTGGAGACCCAGCGGGGAGCTGATGTTGCAGTTTGAGGCGGTGCACCTGGAGGCCCAGGGGGGAACTGATGTTGCAATTTGAGGGCCGTGCAGCTGGAGACCCTGTGGGGAGCTGATGTTCCTGTTTGAGGGCCATGCAGCTGGAGATCTGGTGGTAAGCCGATGTTCCAGTTTGAGGGCCGTTCAGCTGGAGACCCGGCAGGGAGCTGATGTTCTGGTTTGGGGTTCTTGCAGCCGCAGACCCCGGGAGGAGCTGATGTTCCGGTGTGGGGGTCTTGCAGCCGCAGATCTGGGCAGCAGCTGATGTTCCGCTTTGGGGTTCTTGCAGCCGCAGACCCGGGGAGGAGCTGATGTTCCGGTTTGGAGGTCTTGCAGCCGCGGACCCGGGGAGGAGCTGATGTTTGGTTTGGGGGTCTTGCAGCCGCAGACCCTGCGGTCAGCTGATCTTCCGGTTTGAGGGTCACGCAGCCACAGACCTGGGGAGGAGCTGATGTTCCGGTTTGAGGGTCATGCATCCGCATACGCAGAGAAGAGGTGATGTTCCAGTTTGAGAGTCGTGTAGCCACAGACCCAGGAAGGAGCTGATGTTCTGGTTTCACGGTCTTGCAGGCGCAGATTCGTGGAGGAGCTGATGTTCCGGTTTGAGGGTCTTGCAGCTGCAGACCCAGGAAGGAGCCGATGTTCCGGTTTGAGGGTCGTGCAGCCGCAGTCCCGGGAAGGAGTTGATGTTCCGGTTTGAGGGTCGTGCAGCCGCTGACCCGGGCAGGGGCTGATGTTCCGGTTTGAGGGTCTTGCAGCCGCTGACCCGGGCAGGGGCTGATGTTCCAGTTTGAGGGTCTTGCAGGCACACACCCGGGGAGGAACTTATGTTCCGGTTTGAGGGTCGTGCAGCTGCAGACCCGAGGAGGAGCTGATGTTACGGTTTGGGGGTCTTGCAGCCCCAGACCCGGGGAGGAGCTGATGTTCCGGTTTGGGGGTCTTGCAGCCGCAGACCTGGGGAGGAGCTGATGTTCCGTTTGGGTGTCTTGCCGCCGCGGACCCGGGGAGGAGCTGATGTTCTGGTTTGAGGGTCTCGCAGCCGCGGACCCAGGGAGGCGCTGATGTTCTGGTTTGAGGTTCTCGCAGCCGCGGACCCGGGGAGGAGCTGATGTTCCGGTTTGAGGCTCTTGCAGCCGCGGACCCGGGGAAGAGCTGATGTTCTGGTTTGAGGGTCTTGCAGCCGTGGACCCGGGGAGGAGCTGATGTTCTGGTTTGAGGGTCTTGCAGCCACAGACCCGGCGAGGAACTGATTTTCCTCTTTGAGGGTCTTGCAGCCGCAGACCTGGGGAGGAACTGATGTTCCATTCCGGTTTGAGGGTCTTGCAGCCGTAGACCTGGAGAGGAGCTGATGTTGAGCTGATATTCCAGTTGCAGTTTGAGGGCCGGGGAGCTGATGTTCCAGTTTGATGGCCGTGCACCTGGAGACCCAGAGAGGAACATCTAACTGGAACATTTGCTCCCCGCAGTGCCTCCAGCTGCATCGCTCCCAAACCGGAGCATCTCTTCCCACCCGGGTCTCCAGCTGCACGGCCCTCAAACTGCAATATTGTCTACCCTCAAGTCTCCAGTTGCAACGCCCTCAGAATTGAACATGAGCTCCCCACAGGGTCTGCAGCTTCACGGCCCTCAAACTGGAACTTCAGCTTCCCACCGGGTATCCAGCTGCATGGCCCTCAAACTGGAACATCAGCTCCCCGCCAGGTCTCCAGCTGCTGGGGGCTGACAAACCTTTCGTTGATTAAGTGGCCTGGG
>NW_022095852.1:0-16197 GCF_006542625.1 Nomascus leucogenys | reverse complement strand
TACAGAAAGAGGGTTTCAGAACTGCTCAATCAAAAGTAAGGTTAAACTCTGTTAGTTGAAAGCACAGAACAGAAAGAAGTTTCACAGAATGCTTCTGTGTAGTTTTTATTTGAAGGTATTACTTTTTCCGCTATAGGCCTCTTAGCGCTCCGAAGGTCCACTTGCATTTTCTACAGAAAGAGTGTTTCAGAACTGTTCAATCAAAATTAAGGTTCAACTGTGTTAGTTTAAAGAACAGAACCGTAAGAAGTTTCACAGATTGCTTCTGTGTAGTTTTTATTTGAAGGTATTCCTTTTTCCACCATAGGCCTCTTAGCGCCCTGAATGTCCACTTGCATTTTCTACAGAAAGGGTGTTTCAGAACTGCTCAATCAAAAGTAAGGTTGAACTCTGTTAGTTGAATGCACAGAACTGTAAGAAGTTTCACAGATAGCTTCTTTGTAGTTTTTATTTGAACATATACCTTTTTCAACTATAGGCCTCTTAGCGCCCTGAATGTTCACTTGCATTTTCTGCAGAAAGAGTGTTTCATAACTGCTCAATATAAACTAAGGTTCAACTCTGTTAGTTGAATGCACAGAACAGTAAAAAGTTTCACAGATTGCTTCTGTGTAGTTTTTATTTGAACATATTCATTTTTCCGCTATAGGACTCTTAGCGCCCTGAATGTTCACTTGCATTTTCTACAGAAAGAGTGTTTCAGAACTGCTCAATAATAACTAAGGTTCAACTCGGTTAGTTGAATGCACAGAACAGTAAGAAGTTTCACAGATTGCTTCTGTGTGGTTTTTATTTGAAGATATTCCTTTTCCCACTATAGGCCTCTCAGCGCCCTGAATGTCCACTTGCATTTTCTACAGAAAGAGTGTTTCAGAACTGCTCAATAAAAACTACCGTTCAACTATGTTAGTTGAATGAACAGAACAGTAAGAAGTTTCGCAGATTGCTTCTGTGCAGTTTTTATTTGAAAATATTCCTTTTTCCACTATAGGCCTCTTAGCTCCCTGAATGTCCAATTGCATTTTCTATAGAAAGGGTGTTTCAGAAGTGCTCAATCAAAAGTAAGGTTCAACTCTGTTAGATGAATGCAAAGAACAGAAAGAAATTTCACAGAATGCTTCTGTGAAGTTTGTATTTGAAGGTATTACTTTTTCCGCTGTAGGCCTCTTAGCGCTCCGAAGGTCCACTTGCATTTTCTACAGAAAGAGTGTTTCAGAACTTCTCAATCAAAAGTAAGGTTCAAATCCGTTAGTTGAATGCACAGAACAGAGAGAAGTTTCACAGATAGCTTCTGTGTAGTTTTTATGTGAACTTTTTCCTTTTTCCACTATAGTACTCTTAGCGCCCTGAATGTCCACTTGTATTTTCTACAGAAAGAGGGTTTCAGAACTGCTCAATCAAAACTGAGGTTCAACTCTGTTAGCTGAATGCACAGAACAGTAAGAAGTTTCACAGATTTCTTCTGTGCAGTTTTTATTTGAAAATATTCCTTTTCCACTATAGGCCTCTTAGCGCCCTGAATGTCCAATTGCATTTTCTACAGAAAGAGGGTTTCAGAACTGCTCAATCAAAAGTAAGGTTAAACTCTGTTAGTTGAAAGCACAGAACAGAAAGAAGTTTCACAGAATGCTTCTGTGTAGTTTTTATTTGAAGGTATTACTTTTTCCGCTATAGGCCTCTTAGCGCTCCGAAGGTCCACTTGCATTTTCTACAGAAAGAGTGTTTCAGAACTGTTCAATCAAAATTAAGGTTCAACTGTGTTAGTTTAAAGAACAGAACCGTAAGAAGTTTCACAGATTGCTTCTGTGTAGTTTTTATTTGAAGGTATTCCTTTTTCCACCATAGGCCTCTTAGCGCCCTGAATGTCCACTTGCATTTTCTACAGAAAGGGTGTTTCAGAACTGCTCAATCAAAAGTAAGGTTGAACTCTGTTAGTTGAATGCACAGAACTGTAAGAAGTTTCACAGATAGCTTCTTTGTAGTTTTTATTTGAACATATACCTTTTTCAACTATAGGCCTCTTAGCGCCCTGAATGTTCACTTGCATTTTCTGCAGAAAGAGTGTTTCATAACTGCTCAATATAAACTAAGGTTCAACTCTGTTAGTTGAATGCACAGAACAGTAAAAAGTTTCACAGATTGCTTCTGTGTAGTTTTTATTTGAACATATTCATTTTTCCGCTATAGGACTCTTAGCGCCCTGAATGTTCACTTGCATTTTCTACAGAAAGAGTGTTTCAGAACTGCTCAATAATAACTAAGGTTCAACTCGGTTAGTTGAATGCACAGAACAGTAAGAAGTTTCACAGATTGCTTCTGTGTGGTTTTTATTTGAAGATATTCCTTTTCCCACTATAGGCCTCTCAGCGCCCTGAATGTCCACTTGCATTTTCTACAGAAAGAGTGTTTCAGAACTGCTCAATAAAAACTACCGTTCAACTATGTTAGTTGAATGAACAGAACAGTAAGAAGTTTCGCAGATTGCTTCTGTGCAGTTTTTATTTGAAAATATTCCTTTTTCCACTATAGGCCTCTTAGCTCCCTGAATGTCCAATTGCATTTTCTATAGAAAGGGTGTTTCAGAAGTGCTCAATCAAAAGTAAGGTTCAACTCTGTTAGATGAATGCAAAGAACAGAAAGAAATTTCACAGAATGCTTCTGTGAAGTTTGTATTTGAAGGTATTACTTTTTCCGCTGTAGGCCTCTTAGCGCTCCGAAGGTCCACTTGCATTTTCTACAGAAAGAGTGTTTCAGAACTTCTCAATCAAAAGTAAGGTTCAAATCCGTTAGTTGAATGCACAGAACAGAGAGAAGTTTCACAGATAGCTTCTGTGTAGTTTTTATGTGAACTTTTTCCTTTTTCCACTATAGTACTCTTAGCGCCCTGAATGTCCACTTGTATTTTCTACAGAAAGAGGGTTTCAGAACTGCTCAATCAAAACTGAGGTTCAACTCTGTTAGCTGAATGCACAGAACAGTAAGAAGTTTCACAGATTTCTTCTGTGCAGTTTTTATTTGAAAATATTCCTTTTCCACTATAGGCCTCTTAGCGCCCTGAATGTCCAATTGCATTTTCTACAGAAAGAGGGTTTCAGAACTGCTCAATCAAAAGTAAGGTTAAACTCTGTTAGTTGAAAGCACAGAACAGAAAGAAGTTTCACAGAATGCTTCTGTGTAGTTTTTATTTGAAGTTATTACTTTTTCCGCTATAGGCCTCTTAGCGCTCCGAATGTCACTTGCATTTTCTACAGAAAGAGTGTTTCAGAACTGTTCAATCAAATTAAGGTTCAACTGTTAGTTTAAAGAACAGAGAAGTTTCACAGATTGCTTCTGTGTAGTTTTTATTTAATTTTTTTTTTTTTTTTTTTTTTTTTTTTTTATTCTGTTTTTTAAGAAGTTTCACAGATTGCTTCTGTGTAGTTTTTATTTGAAGGTATTCCTTTTTCCACCATAGGCCTCTTAGCGCCCTGAATGTCCACTTGCATTTTCTACAGAAAGGGTGTTTCAGAACTGCTCAATCAAAAGTAAGGTTGAACTCTGTTAGTTGAATGCACAGAACTGTAAGAAGTTTCACAGATAGCTTCTTTGTAGTTTTTATTTGAACATATACCTTTTTCAACTATAGGCCTCTTAGCGCCCTGAATGTTCACTTGCATTTTCTGCAGAAAGAGTGTTTCATAACTGCTCAATATAAACTAAGGTTCAACTCTGTTAGTTGAATGCACAGAACAGTAAAAAGTTTCACAGATTGCTTCTGTGTAGTTTTTATTTGAACATATTCATTTTTCCGCTATAGGACTCTTAGCGCCCTGAATGTTCACTTGCATTTTCTACAGAAAGAGTGTTTCAGAACTGCTCAATAATAACTAAGGTTCAACTCGGTTAGTTGAATGCACAGAACAGTAAGAAGTTTCACAGATTGCTTCTGTGTGGTTTTTATTTGAAGATATTCCTTTTCCCACTATAGGCCTCTCAGCGCCCTGAATGTCCACTTGCATTTTCTACAGAAAGAGTGTTTCAGAACTGCTCAATAAAAACTACCGTTCAACTATGTTAGTTGAATGAACAGAACAGTAAGAAGTTTCGCAGATTGCTTCTGTGCAGTTTTTATTTGAAAATATTCCTTTTTCCACTATAGGCCTCTTAGCTCCCTGAATGTCCAATTGCATTTTCTATAGAAAGGGTGTTTCAGAAGTGCTCAATCAAAAGTAAGGTTCAACTCTGTTAGATGAATGCAAAGAACAGAAAGAAATTTCACAGAATGCTTCTGTGAAGTTTGTATTTGAAGGTATTACTTTTTCCGCTGTAGGCCTCTTAGCGCTCCGAAGGTCCACTTGCATTTTCTACAGAAAGAGTGTTTCAGAACTTCTCAATCAAAAGTAAGGTTCAAATCCGTTAGTTGAATGCACAGAACAGAGAGAAGTTTCACAGATAGCTTCTGTGTAGTTTTTATGTGAACTTTTTCCTTTTTCCACTATAGTACTCTTAGCGCCCTGAATGTCCACTTGTATTTTCTACAGAAAGAGGGTTTCAGAACTGCTCAATCAAAACTGAGGTTCAACTCTGTTAGCTGAATGCACAGAACAGTAAGAAGTTTCACAGATTTCTTCTGTGCAGTTTTTATTTGAAAATATTCCTTTTCCACTATAGGCCTCTTAGCGCCCTGAATGTCCAATTGCATTTTCTACAGAAAGAGGGTTTCAGAACTGCTCAATCAAAAGTAAGGTTAAACTCTGTTAGTTGAAAGCACAGAACAGAAAGAAGTTTCACAGAATGCTTCTGTGTAGTTTTTATTTGAAGGTATTACTTTTTCCGCTATAGGCCTCTTAGCGCTCCGAAGGTCCACTTGCATTTTCTACAGAAAGAGTGTTTCAGAACTGTTCAATCAAAATTAAGGTTCAACTGTGTTAGTTTAAAGAACAGAACCGTAAGAAGTTTCACAGATTGCTTCTGTGTAGTTTTTATTTGAAGGTATTCCTTTTTCCACCATAGGCCTCTTAGCGCCCTGAATGTCCACTTGCATTTTCTACAGAAAGGGTGTTTCAGAACTGCTCAATCAAAAGTAAGGTTGAACTCTGTTAGTTGAATGCACAGAACTGTAAGAAGTTTCACAGATAGCTTCTTTGTAGTTTTTATTTGAACATATACCTTTTTCAACTATAGGCCTCTTAGCGCCCTGAATGTTCACTTGCATTTTCTGCAGAAAGAGTGTTTCATAACTGCTCAATATAAACTAAGGTTCAACTCTGTTAGTTGAATGCACAGAACAGTAAAAAGTTTCACAGATTGCTTCTGTGTAGTTTTTATTTGAACATATTCATTTTTCCGCTATAGGACTCTTAGCGCCCTGAATGTTCACTTGCATTTTCTACAGAAAGAGTGTTTCAGAACTGCTCAATAATAACTAAGGTTCAACTCGGTTAGTTGAATGCACAGAACAGTAAGAAGTTTCACAGATTGCTTCTGTGTGGTTTTTATTTGAAGATATTCCTTTTCCCACTATAGGCCTCTCAGCGCCCTGAATGTCCACTTGCATTTTCTACAGAAAGAGTGTTTCAGAACTGCTCAATAAAAACTACCGTTCAACTATGTTAGTTGAATGAACAGAACAGTAAGAAGTTTCGCAGATTGCTTCTGTGCAGTTTTTATTTGAAAATATTCCTTTTTCCACTATAGGCCTCTTAGCTCCCTGAATGTCCAATTGCATTTTCTATAGAAAGGGTGTTTCAGAAGTGCTCAATCAAAAGTAAGGTTCAACTCTGTTAGATGAATGCAAAGAACAGAAAGAAATTTCACAGAATGCTTCTGTGAAGTTTGTATTTGAAGGTATTACTTTTTCCGCTGTAGGCCTCTTAGCGCTCCGAAGGTCCACTTGCATTTTCTACAGAAAGAGTGTTTCAGAACTTCTCAATCAAAAGTAAGGTTCAAATCCGTTAGTTGAATGCACAGAACAGAGAGAAGTTTCACAGATAGCTTCTGTGTAGTTTTTATGTGAACTTTTTCCTTTTTCCACTATAGTACTCTTAGCGCCCTGAATGTCCACTTGTATTTTCTACAGAAAGAGGGTTTCAGAACTGCTCAATCAAAACTGAGGTTCAACTCTGTTAGCTGAATGCACAGAACAGTAAGAAGTTTCACAGATTTCTTCTGTGCAGTTTTTATTTGAAAATATTCCTTTTTCCACTATAGGCCTCTTAGCGCCCTGAATGTCCAATTGCATTTTCTACAGAAAGAGGGTTTCAGAACTGCTCAATCAAAAGTAAGGTTAAACTCTGTTAGTTGAAAGCACAGAACAGAAAGAAGTTTCACAGAATGCTTCTGTGTAGTTTTTATTTGAAGGTATTACTTTTTCCGCTATAGGCCTCTTAGCGCTCCGAAGGTCCACTTGCATTTTCTACAGAAAGAGTGTTTCAGAACTGTTCAATCAAAATTAAGGTTCAACTGTGTTAGTTTAAAGAACAGAACCGTAAGAAGTTTCACAGATTGCTTCTGTGTAGTTTTTATTTGAAGGTATTCCTTTTTCCACCATAGGCCTCTTAGCGCCCTGAATGTCCACTTGCATTTTCTACAGAAAGGGTGTTTCAGAACTGCTCAATCAAAAGTAAGGTTGAACTCTGTTAGTTGAATGCACAGAACTGTAAGAAGTTTCACAGATAGCTTCTTTGTAGTTTTTATTTGAACATATACCTTTTTCAACTATAGGCCTCTTAGCGCCCTGAATGTTCACTTGCATTTTCTGCAGAAAGAGTGTTTCATAACTGCTCAATATAAACTAAGGTTCAACTCTGTTAGTTGAATGCACAGAACAGTAAAAAGTTTCACAGATTGCTTCTGTGTAGTTTTTATTTGAACATATTCATTTTTCCGCTATAGGACTCTTAGCGCCCTGAATGTTCACTTGCATTTTCTACAGAAAGAGTGTTTCAGAACTGCTCAATAAAAACTAAGGTTCAACTATGTTAGTTGAATGAACAGAACAGTAAGAAGTTTCGCAGATTGCTTCTGTGCAGTTTTTATTTGAAAATATTCCTTTTTCCACTATAGGCCTCTTAGCTCCCTGAATGTCCAATTGCATTTTCTATAGAAAGGGTGTTTCAGAAGTGCTCAATCAAAAGTAAGGTTCAACTCTGTTAGATGAATGCAAAGAACAGAAAGAAATTTCACAGAATGCTTCTGTGAAGTTTGTATTTGAAGGTATTACTTTTTCCGCTGTAGGCCTCTTAGCGCTCCGAAGGTCCACTTGCATTTTCTACAGAAAGAGTGTTTCAGAACTTCTCAATCAAAAGTAAGGTTCAAATCCGTTAGTTGAATGCACAGAACAGAGAGAAGTTTCACAGATAGCTTCTGTGTAGTTTTTATGTGAACTTTTTCCTTTTTCCACTATAGTACTCTTAGCGCCCTGAATGTCCACTTGTATTTTCTACAGAAAGAGGGTTTCAGAACTGCTCAATCAAAACTGAGGTTCAACTCTGTTAGCTGAATGCACAGAACAGTAAGAAGTTTCACAGATTTCTTCTGTGCAGTTTTTATTTGAAAATATTCCTTTTCCACTATAGGCCTCTTAGCGCCCTGAATGTCCAATTGCATTTTCTACAGAAAGAGGGTTTCAGAACTGCTCAATCAAAAGTAAGGTTAAACTCTGTTAGTTGAAAGCACAGAACAGAAAGAAGTTTCACAGAATGCTTCTGTGTAGTTTTTATTTGAAGGTATTACTTTTTCCGCTATAGGCCTCTTAGCGCTCCGAAGGTCCACTTGCATTTTCTACAGAAAGAGTGTTTCAGAACTGTTCAATCAAAATTAAGGTTCAACTGTGTTAGTTTAAAGAACAGAACCGTAAGAAGTTTCACAGATTGCTTCTGTGTAGTTTTTATTTGAAGGTATTCCTTTTTCCACCATAGGCCTCTTAGCGCCCTGAATGTCCACTTGCATTTTCTACAGAAAGGGTGTTTCAGAACTGCTCAATCAAAAGTAAGGTTGAACTCTGTTAGTTGAATGCACAGAACTGTAAGAAGTTTCACAGATAGCTTCTTTGTAGTTTTTATTTGAACATATACCTTTTTCAACTATAGGCCTCTTAGCGCCCTGAATGTTCACTTGCATTTTCTGCAGAAAGAGTGTTTCATAACTGCTCAATATAAACTAAGGTTCAACTCTGTTAGTTGAATGCACAGAACAGTAAAAAGTTTCACAGATTGCTTCTGTGTAGTTTTTATTTGAACATATTCATTTTTCCGCTATAGGACTCTTAGCGCCCTGAATGTTCACTTGCATTTTCTACAGAAAGAGTGTTTCAGAACTGCTCAATAATAACTAAGGTTCAACTCGGTTAGTTGAATGCACAGAACAGTAAGAAGTTTCACAGATTGCTTCTGTGTGGTTTTTATTTGAAGATATTCCTTTTCCCACTATAGGCCTCTCAGCGCCCTGAATGTCCACTTGCATTTTCTACAGAAAGAGTGTTTCAGAACTGCTCAATAAAAACTACCGTTCAACTATGTTAGTTGAATGAACAGAACAGTAAGAAGTTTCGCAGATTGCTTCTGTGCAGTTTTTATTTGAAAATATTCCTTTTTCCACTATAGGCCTCTTAGCTCCCTGAATGTCCAATTGCATTTTCTATAGAAAGGGTGTTTCAGAAGTGCTCAATCAAAAGTAAGGTTCAACTCTGTTAGATGAATGCAAAGAACAGAAAGAAATTTCACAGAATGCTTCTGTGAAGTTTGTATTTGAAGGTATTACTTTTTCCGCTGTAGGCCTCTTAGCGCTCCGAAGGTCCACTTGCATTTTCTACAGAAAGAGTGTTTCAGAACTTCTCAATCAAAAGTAAGGTTCAAATCCGTTAGTTGAATGCACAGAACAGAGAGAAGTTTCACAGATAGCTTCTGTGTAGTTTTTATGTGAACTTTTTCCTTTTTCCACTATAGTACTCTTAGCGCCCTGAATGTCCACTTGTATTTTCTACAGAAAGAGGGTTTCAGAACTGCTCAATCAAAACTGAGGTTCAACTCTGTTAGCTGAATGCACAGAACAGTAAGAAGTTTCACAGATTTCTTCTGTGCAGTTTTTATTTGAAAATATTCCTTTTCCACTATAGGCCTCTTAGCGCCCTGAATGTCCAATTGCATTTTCTACAGAAAGAGGGTTTCAGAACTGCTCAATCAAAAGTAAGGTTAAACTCTGTTAGTTGAAAGCACAGAACAGAAAGAAGTTTCACAGAATGCTTCTGTGTAGTTTTTATTTGAAGGTATTACTTTTTCCGCTATAGGCCTCTTAGCGCTCCGAAGGTCCACTTGCATTTTCTACAGAAAGAGTGTTTCAGAACTGTCAATCAAAATTAAGGTTCAACTGTGTTAGTTTAAAGAACAGAACCGTAAGAAGTTTCACAGATTGCTTCTGTGTAGTTTTATTTGAAGGTATTCCTTTTTCCACCATAGGCCTCTTAGCACCCTGAATGTCCACTTGCATTTTCTACAGAAAGGGTGTTTCAGAAGTGCTCAATCAAAAGTAAGGTTCAACTCTGTTAGAAGAATGCAAAGAACAGAAAGAAATTTCACAGAATGCTTCTGTGAAGTTTGTATTTGAAGGTATTACTTTTTCCGCTGTAGGCCTTTTAGCGCTCCGAATGTCCACTTGCATTTTCTACAGAAAGAGTGTTCAGAACTTCTCAATCAAAAGTAAGGTTCAAATCCGTTAGTGGAATGCACAGAACAGAGAGAAGTTTCACAGATAGCTTCTGTGTAGTTTTTATGTGAACTTTTTCCTTTTTCCACTATAGTACTCTTAGCGCCTGAATGTCCACTTGTATTTTCTACAGAAAGAGGGTTTCAGAACTGCTCAATCAAAACTGAGGTTCAACTCTGTTAGCTGAATGCACAGAACAGTAAGAAGTTTCACAGATTTCTTCTGTGCAGTTTTTATTTGAAAATATTCCTTTTCCACTATAGGCCTCTTAGCGCCCTGAATGTCCAATTGCATTTTCTACAGAAAGAGGGTTTCAGAACTGCTCAATCAAAAGTAAGGTTAAACTCTGTTAGTTGAAAGCACAGAACAGAAAGAAGTTTCACAGAATGCTTCTGTGTAGTTTTTATTTGAAGGTATTACTTTTTCCGCTATAGGCCTCTTAGCGCTCCGAAGGTCCACTTGCATTTTCTACAGAAAGAGTGTTTCAGAACTGTTCAATCAAAATTAAGGTTCAACTGTGTTAGTTTAAAGAACAGAACCGTAAGAAGTTTCACAGATTGCTTCTGTGTAGTTTTTATTTGAAGGTATTCCTTTTTCCACCATAGGCCTCTTAGCGCCCTGAATGTCCACTTGCATTTTCTACAGAAAGGGTGTTTCAGAACTGCTCAATCAAAAGTAAGGTTGAACTCTGTTAGTTGAATGCACAGAACTGTAAGAAGTTTCACAGATAGCTTCTTTGTAGTTTTTATTTGAACATATACCTTTTTCAACTATAGGCCTCTTAGCGCCCTGAATGTTCACTTGCATTTTCTGCAGAAAGAGTGTTTCATAACTGCTCAATATAAACTAAGGTTCAACTCTGTTAGTTGAATGCACAGAACAGTAAAAAGTTTCACAGATTGCTTCTGTGTAGTTTTTATTTGAACATATTCATTTTTCCGCTATAGGACTCTTAGCGCCCTGAATGTTCACTTGCATTTTCTACAGAAAGAGTGTTTCAGAACTGCTCAATAATAACTAAGGTTCAACTCGGTTAGTTGAATGCACAGAACAGTAAGAAGTTTCACAGATTGCTTCTGTGTGGTTTTTATTTGAAGATATTCCTTTTCCCACTATAGGCCTCTCAGCGCCCTGAATGTCCACTTGCATTTTCTACAGAAAGAGTGTTTCAGAACTGCTCAATAAAAACTACCGTTCAACTATGTTAGTTGAATGAACAGAACAGTAAGAAGTTTCGCAGATTGCTTCTGTGCAGTTTTTATTTGAAAATATTCCTTTTTCCACTATAGGCCTCTTAGCTCCCTGAATGTCCAATTGCATTTTCTATAGAAAGGGTGTTTCAGAAGTGCTCAATCAAAAGTAAGGTTCAACTCTGTTAGATGAATGCAAAGAACAGAAAGAAATTTCACAGAATGCTTCTGTGAAGTTTGTATTTGAAGGTATTACTTTTTCCGCTGTAGGCCTCTTAGCGCTCCGAAGGTCCACTTGCATTTTCTACAGAAAGAGTGTTTCAGAACTTCTCAATCAAAAGTAAGGTTCAAATCCGTTAGTTGAATGCACAGAACAGAGAGAAGTTTCACAGATAGCTTCTGTGTAGTTTTTATGTGAACTTTTTCCTTTTTCCACTATAGTACTCTTAGCGCCCTGAATGTCCACTTGTATTTTCTACAGAAAGAGGGTTTCAGAACTGCTCAATCAAAACTGAGGTTCAACTCTGTTAGCTGAATGCACAGAACAGTAAGAAGTTTCACAGATTTCTTCTGTGCAGTTTTTATTTGAAAATATTCCTTTTCCACTATAGGCCTCTTAGCGCCCTGAATGTCCAATTGCATTTTCTACAGAAAGAGGGTTTCAGAACTGCTCAATCAAAAGTAAGGTTAAACTCTGTTAGTTGAAAGCACAGAACAGAAAGAAGTTTCACAGAATGCTTCTGTGTAGTTTTTATTTGAAGGTATTACTTTTTCCGCTATAGGCCTCTTAGCGCTCCGAAGGTCCACTTGCATTTTCTACAGAAAGAGTGTTTCAGAACTGTTCAATCAAAATTAAGGTTCAACTGTGTTAGTTTAAAGAACAGAACCGTAAGAAGTTTCACAGATTGCTTCTGTGTAGTTTTTATTTGAAGGTATTCCTTTTTCCACCATAGGCCTCTTAGCGCCCTGAATGTCCACTTGCATTTTCTACAGAAAGGGTGTTTCAGAAGTGCTCAATCAAAAGTAAGGTTCAACTCTGTTAGATGAATGCAAAGAACAGAAAGAAATTTCACAGAATGCTTCTGTGAAGTTTTGTATTTGAAGGTATTACTTTTTCCGCTGTAGGCCTCTTAGCGCTCCGAAGGTCCACTTGCATTTTCTACAGAAAGAGTGTTTCAGAACTTCTCAATCAAAAGTAAGGTTCAAATCCGTTAGTTGAATGCACAGAACAGAGAGAAGTTTCACAGATAGCTTCTGTGTAGTTTTTATGTGAACTTTTTCCTTTTTCCACTATAGTACTCTTAGCGCCCTGAATGTCCACTTGTATTTTCTACAGAAAGAGGGTTTCAGAACTGCTCAATCAAAACTGAGGTTCAACTCTGTTAGCTGAATGCACAGAACAGTAAGAAGTTTCACAGATTTCTTCTGTGCAGTTTTTATTTGAAAATATTCCTTTTCCACTATAGGCCTCTTAGCGCCCTGAATGTCCAATTGCATTTTCTACAGAAAGAGGGTTTCAGAACTGCTCAATCAAAAGTAAGGTTAAACTCTGTTAGTTGAAAGCACAGAACAGAAAGAAGTTTCACAGAATGCTTCTGTGTAGTTTTTATTTGAAGGTATTACTTTTTCCGCTATAGGCCTCTTAGCGCTCCGAAGGTCCACTTGCATTTTCTACAGAAAGAGTGTTTCAGAACTGTTCAATCAAAATTAAGGTTCAACTGTGTTAGTTTAAAGAACAGAACCGTAAGAAGTTTCACAGATTGCTTCTGTGTAGTTTTTATTTGAAGGTATTCCTTTTTCCACCATAGGCCTCTTAGCGCCCTGAATGTCCACTTGCATTTTCTACAGAAAGGGTGTTTCAGAACTGCTCAATCAAAAGTAAGGTTGAACTCTGTTAGTTGAATGCACAGAACTGTAAGAAGTTTCACAGATAGCTTCTTTGTAGTTTTTATTTGAACATATACCTTTTTCAACTATAGGCCTCTTAGCGCCCTGAATGTTCACTTGCATTTTCTGCAGAAAGAGTGTTTCATAACTGCTCAATATAAACTAAGGTTCAACTCTGTTAGTTGAATGCACAGAACAGTAAAAAGTTTCACAGATTGCTTCTGTGTAGTTTTTATTTGAACATATTCATTTTTCCGCTATAGGACTCTTAGCGCCCTGAATGTTCACTTGCATTTTCTACAGAAAGAGTGTTTCAGAACTGCTCAATAATAACTAAGGTTCAACTCGGTTAGTTGAATGCACAGAACAGTAAGAAGTTTCACAGATTGCTTCTGTGTGGTTTTTATTTGAAGATATTCCTTTTCCCACTATAGGCCTCTCAGCGCCCTGAATGTCCACTTGCATTTTCTACAGAAAGAGTGTTTCAGAACTGCTCAATAAAAACTACCGTTCAACTATGTTAGTTGAATGAACAGAACAGTAAGAAGTTTCGCAGATTGCTTCTGTGCAGTTTTTATTTGAAAATATTCCTTTTTCCACTATAGGCCTCTTAGCTCCCTGAATGTCCAATTGCATTTTCTATAGAAAGGGTGTTTCAGAAGTGCTCAATCAAAAGTAAGGTTCAACTCTGTTAGATGAATGCAAAGAACAGAAAGAAATTTCACAGAATGCTTCTGTGAAGTTTGTATTTGAAGGTATTACTTTTTCCGCTGTAGGCCTCTTAGCGCTCCGAAGGTCCACTTGCATTTTCTACAGAAAGAGTGTTTCAGAACTTCTCAATCAAAAGTAAGGTTCAAATCCGTTAGTTGAATGCACAGAACAGAGAGAAGTTTCACAGATAGCTTCTGTGTAGTTTTTATGTGAACTTTTTCCTTTTTCCACTATAGTACTCTTAGCGCCCTGAATGTCCACTTGTATTTTCTACAGAAAGAGGGTTTCAGAACTGCTCAATCAAAACTGAGGTTCAACTCTGTTAGCTGAATGCACAGAACAGTAAGAAGTTTCACAGATTTCTTCTGTGCAGTTTTTATTTGAAAATATTCCTTTTCCACTATAGGCCTCTTAGCGCCCTGAATGTCCAATTGCATTTTCTACAGAAAGAGGGTTTCAGAACTGCTCAATCAAAAGTAAGGTTAAACTCTGTTAGTTGAAAGCACAGAACAGAAAGAAGTTTCACAGAATGCTTCTGTGTAGTTTTTATTTGAAGGTATTACTTTTTCCGCTATAGGCCTCTTAGCGCTCCGAAGGTCCACTTGCATTTTCTACAGAAAGAGTGTTTCAGAACTGTTCAATCAAAATTAAGGTTCAACTGTGTTAGTTTAAAGAACAGAACCGTAAGAAGTTTCACAGATTGCTTCTGTGTAGTTTTTATTTGAAGGTATTCCTTTTTCCACCATAGGCCTCTTAGCGCCCTGAATGTCCACTTGCATTTTCTACAGAAAGGGTGTTTCAGAACTGCTCAATCAAAAGTAAGGTTGAACTCTGTTAGTTGAATGCACAGAACTGTAAGAAGTTTCACAGATAGCTTCTTTGTAGTTTTTATTTGAAATATTTTTCACTATAGGCTCTTAGCCCTGAATGTTCATTGCATTTTTGCAGAAGGTGTTTCATAATGCTCAATAAACTAAGGTTCAACTCTGTTATTGATGAAAGTATTTAATTTTTTTTTTTTTTTTTTTTTTTTTTTTTTTTTTTTTTTTTTTTTTTTTTTTTTTTTTTTTTTTTTTTTTTTTTTTTTTTTTTTTTTTTTTTTTTTTTTTTTTTTTTTTTTTTTTTTTTTTTTTTTTTTTTTTTTTTTTTTTTTTTTAGTCTATGTATTTTTTATAGAAATTTTCAGAATGCTTCTGTTTGTAAGTTTTGTATTTGAAGGTATTACTTTTTCCGCTGTAGGCCTCTTAGCGCTCCGAAGGTCCACTTGCATTTTCTACAGAAAGAGTGTTTCAGAACTTCTCAATCAAAAGTAAGGTTCAAATCCGTTAGTTGAATGCACAGAACAGAGAGAAGTTTCACAGATAGCTTCTGTGTAGTTTTTATGTGAACTTTTTCCTTTTTCCACTATAGTACTCTTAGCGCCCTGAATGTCCACTTGTATTTTCTACAGAAAGAGGGTTTCAGAACTGCTCAATCAAAACTGAGGTTCAACTCTGTTAGCTGAATGCACAGAACAGTAAGAAGTTTCACAGATTTCTTCTGTGCAGTTTTTATTTGAAAATATTCCTTTTCCACTATAGGCCTCTTAGCGCCCTGAATGTCCAATTGCATTTTCTACAGAAAGAGGGTTTCAGAACTGCTCAATCAAAAGTAAGGTTAAACTCTGTTAGTTGAAAGCACAGAACAGAAAGAAGTTTCACAGAATGCTTCTGTGTAGTTTTTATTTGAAGGTATTACTTTTTCCGCTATAGGCCTCTTAGCGCTCCGAAGGTCCACTTGCATTTTCTACAGAAAGAGTGTTTCAGAACTGTTCAATCAAAATTAAGGTTCAACTGTGTTAGTTTAAAGAACAGAACCGTAAGAAGTTTCACAGATTGCTTCTGTGTAGTTTTTATTTGAAGGTATTCCTTTTTCCACCATAGGCCTCTTAGCGCCCTGAATGTCCACTTGCATTTTCTACAGAAAGGGTGTTTCAGAACTGCTCAATCAAAAGTAAGGTTGAACTCTGTTAGTTGAATGCACAGAACTGTAAGAAGTTTCACAGATAGCTTCTTTGTAGTTTTTATTTGAACATATACCTTTTTCAACTATAGGCCTCTTAGCGCCCTGAATGTTCACTTGCATTTTCTGCAGAAAGAGTGTTTCATAACTGCTCAATATAAACTAAGGTTCAACTCTGTTAGTTGAATGCACAGAACAGTAAAAAGTTTCACAGATTGCTTCTGTGTAGTTTTTATTTGAACATATTCATTTTTCCGCTATAGGACTCTTAGCGCCCTGAATGTTCACTTGCATTTTCTACAGAAAGAGTGTTTCAGAACTGCTCAATAATAACTAAGGTTCAACTCGGTTAGTTGAATGCACAGAACAGTAAGAAGTTTCACAGATTGCTTCTGTGTGGTTTTTATTTGAAGATATTCCTTTTCCCACTATAGGCCTCTCAGCGCCCTGAATGTCCACTTGCATTTTCTACAGAAAGAGTGTTTCAGAACTGCTCAATAAAAACTACCGTTCAACTATGTTAGTTGAATGAACAGAACAGTAAGAAGTTTCGCAGATTGCTTCTGTGCAGTTTTTATTTGAAAATATTCCTTTTTCCACTATAGGCCTCTTAGCTCCCTGAATGTCCAATTGCATTTTCTATAGAAAGGGTGTTTCAGAAGTGCTCAATCAAAAGTAAGGTTCAACTCTGTTAGATGAATGCAAAGAACAGAAAGAAATTTCACAG
>NW_022095851.1:0-9153 GCF_006542625.1 Nomascus leucogenys | reverse complement strand
TCCCTCCCCCCTCCCCCTCGTCTCCCTCCCCCCTCCCCCCTCGTCTCCCCCCCCCCCCCCTCGTCTCCCTCCCCCCTCCCCCTCGTCTCCCTCCCCCCTCCCCCTCGTCTCCCTCCCCCCTCGTCTCCCTCCCCCTCGTCTCCCTCCCCCCTCGTCTCCCTCCCCCTCCCCCGTCTCCCTCCCCCTCCCCCGTCTCCCTCCCCCTCCCCCCTCCCCCTCGTCTCCCTCCCCCTCCCCCTCCCCCCTCGTCTCCCTCCTCTCCCTCCCCCCTCGTCTCCCTCCCCCCTCGTCTCCCTCCCCCCTCGTCTCTCCCCCCCTCCCCCGTCTCCCTCCCCCTCCCCCGTCTCCCTCCCCCTCCCCGTCTCCCTCCCCCCTCCCCGTCTCCCTCGTCTCCCTCCCCCGTCTCCCTCGTCTCCCTCCCCCGTCTCCCTCGTCTCCCTCCCCGTCTCCCTCGTCTCCCTCCCCCGTCTCCCTCGTCTCCCTCCCCTCCCTCCCCCGTCTCCCTCGTCTCCCTCCCCCGTCTCCCTCGTCTCCCTCCCCCGTCCCTCGTCTCCCTCCCCCGTCTCCCTCGTCTCCCTCCCCCGTCTCCCTCGTCTCCCTCCCCCGTCTCCTCGTCTCCCTCCCCGTCTCCCTCCCCCGTCTCCCTCCCCCGTCTCCCTCCTCCCTCCTTGTCTCCCTCCTCCCTCCCTCGTCTCCCTCCTCCCTCCCTCGTCTCCCTTCTCTCGTCTCCCTCCCTCCCTCGTCTCCCTTCTCTCGTCTCCCTCCCTCCCTCGGCTCCCTTCTCTCGTCTCCCTCCCTCCCTCGGCTCCCTTCTCTCGTCTCCCTTCTCTCGTCTCCCTTCTCTCGTCTCCCTTCTCTCGTCTCCCTCCCTCCCTCGTCTCCCTTCTCTCGTCTCCCTTCTCTCGTCTCCCTCCCTCCCTCGTCTCCCTTCTCTCGTCTCCCTCCCTCCCTCGTCTCCCTTCTCTCGTCTCCCTCCCTCCCTCGTCTCTCCCTTCTCTCGTCTCCCTCCCTCCCTCGTCTCCCTTCTCTCGTCTCCCTCCCTCCCTCGTCTCCCTTCTCTCGTCTCCCTCCCTCCCTCGTCTCCCTTCTCTCGTCTCCCTCCCTCCCTCGTCTCCCTTCTCTCGTCTCCCTCCCTCCCTCGTCTCCCTTCTCTCGTCTCCCTCCCTCCCTCGTCTCCCTTCTCTCGTCTCCCTCCCTCCCTCGTCTCCCTCCCTCCCTCGTCTCCCTTCTCTCGTCTCCCTCCCTCCCTCGTCTCCCTCCCTCATCTCCCTTCTCTCGTCTCCCTCCCTCCCTCGTCTCCCTTCTCTCGTCTCCCTCCCTCCCTCGTCTCCCTTCTCCCCTCCCTCCCTCCCTCCCTCCCTCGTCAGGTCTGCTTCAAACCTGTGAGAAATGACTAGGGGTGGCTGTAAAATCAAAACCCTCCCCTCAGGCCCAGAGGAAAAATGAGCCACTTCCATTTCTTGGCGCTTTTCCCCGTGAGTCTTGGACAAGCTTCCCGCGGCCTGGCCTCTGCCCAAGCAGCCCGTCCCTCCCAGGGGCCTCCCCATCAGGCTTCCTCTTCTAAATGGAGTTGGAGGCGCTGCAGCAAACCCGGCAACGGGGGGAGGATTTTCAGAGCGGGCCCTACCTGATGATAGGAGGGATCGCGTTTTCTCCAATACTGCCAGAATAGCAGTGTTGTAAAGGTTGCTACAGAAACACCTCGGGTCAGCGTCGAGTCCAAAATAGAGCGTCTAGACAAACTCCTACTGTCTGACCTTCGACGTGTTTCCTAATCCACCCAATCTTGCCAAGCAAATTGGTGACTAAGCAGCAATTCCCTTTACACTCTGTCATAAAGCCTGACGAGGCCCAGGCACTGGGATACATTTCAGTCTGGCTGTGGCAGCCGCTCCACCCGCACGGCTCCCACGTGGCTTCCCAGTGCGATGTGTGCCTGGGTCGCCATGAACTAATTTCAAGGCCGAGTCCAAAAGCCACAGGGCTGCCGGAAAACAGAGCTCACTTTCAGCCAGCAGGGCCCCAGAGTTGACATAAAATGTGAAGAGGGAGGCTGGAGGCGGCTCTGGCAAAAACAGAAGTCGGGGACGGGATGGGGCCCAGTGGCCTCTCTCCGTGCAGGGTCTGGGGCGGGGGGCGGGGGCGGGGGGCGGGGGTGGGGAGGGGATGGGGCGGCTGTTCTGCTAAAATGAATAGAGCCAGCTGCTTGGCGAGGCCGAGCCCCTCCTCCTCTGTCTCCCCTGCAATGCTCTGTCCTGAGGTCCTCTGAGTCACCTGTGTGAAGGGACTCAGATGCAAGGGAGAGTTTGCCTCTGCTCTAAGCGCAGTGGAGACCCTGATGTGATGGAATGGGGCGGCTTCCTTTGCCTGAGTCTAAGGCTCTGGGTTTCGGGCACTTTGGGCTGGGCATGCTGCAGCTGGGACAGGGCTGAGGCTCCACTGCAGTGCAGGCACTTTGCTCTGAGGGACTGAGTGTGGTGGTGAGGGAGGTGTGTAGGCTGGGCAGAGTGGGACGCGGGCGGCCTGGGGACACTGAGATTCGTGGGTGGGGGGGCAGGGGCTGCCCCGGGTGCTGCGCCGGCATGGCCACGCATCTGGCTTCTGTGCTCTGGTGACCAGGCTATTTCACAGATGGCAAAGCTCACTGTAATTGGGGTTGCTTCCCCAGGGGACAAACCGCTGGGTCCTAAAATGGAAGGCAGGGGGGAGAGAAGGCTGTTTCACTGGAAAAGAGGCCACTTTGCCAGGACCACATTGGTGCCCAAAGTGAGGAATACCTGTCTGTCTCTCCACCCTCGTACCAGTTGGCCATCGCTGTAGCTTAACTGTCCAAAAAGGAAAAAACACTTTCACCAGATAGTATAACTCTTGGACCGGAGAGCGAAGTGGAAGCTCACTCTAAACCTTTCTGCAGCTGCGGGCTCGGCCTGGCCGGAGTCCTGCCGAGCAGAGCGGAAAGTGAGCCGGTACCAGTGCTCGTGCAGGGCGAGCCTCGCGTGTGCTGCGTCTTTGAAGGGGCCGCTTTGGCATGTCAGTTTTCTATACATACCAGAAACGCAAGTTTTCCAGAGTCCTCCAACCAGAAGTGGGTGAGGCATTGGCAGTTCTTCAGAAGACACAGAGAAGCCTACCATGTTTCTCTGAATTTCTCATAAACGGCCCTGGGCTGGCGCTGAAGCTCCTTCGGGAGGCAAAGAGCTTCAGATGGGTGATGCCTGCCTGTTGGCCCCTGGCAGACCTGCCAGCCTCCAGGCTGAGAGCAGGGTTCCAGCATCCGAGCAGCCCAGGCCCAGGTCCAGCCACTGCAGCCCGCACGGGCCTCTGCGGCCCCCGACTCAGCAGCATCGGGAAGCTTGGCTCTGCGGGGCCACAGCACAGCCTGGAGACACGGAGGCTGTCCCTGCAGTGGCACCTGGGAGATGCCACTAAGCCGTCACCTATAGCCATGGCTCAGCCCAGGTGCTAGGCAGAGAGCTGCTCCGTCTACGGGTGCCCACTGGGTGGGCAGGAGTGGGGCAAGCGAGGGGAAAGCTCCTGCCTGCATCTCCTGGGCTCTGCGGCATGTGCTGCTGGGGGCAGGGGGGCAGGCCAGGGACTGAGCAGAACTGTGCCATGGTGAAGAAAATCCACCTCCACCAGGGCCTGACCCCTGCTCGGTGCTAAGTCTGCCTTGGTTCCCTCATTGGAAGGTGAGGAAAACGAGCCCCTCCCGTGGACGTGTGTCCACACTGAGAGTCAGTGGGGCTGGCACAAGCCCTGCCTGGGGCCCTGATACGTACAGCAGAGCCTCCGTAGGGGGCCGCTGACCACCCCCAGGTCTCCACTGCCACAACCTGGCATTGGGGACTGGCCAAGGCGCAGGTGCCGGGGCAGCAGGGAGCCCCTGTTACAGCAGTGAAGGACACCAAGGGCCCCGTAGCCCCGTGCCAGGACCCTGGCCTCAGCTCCTGCAGCCTGCCCCCACCAGTGCTTCCTAGGGGGGCAATGTGAGGTTCCCCCCAGCGCTGTCTGTGCAGGAGGACTTAACCTCACCTGAGGACTGGACGTCCATTACCACCCTCCGATCCCGAGCCCATGGCGTTTCCACCTGCTTTAAACCAGGACCCGTGGAGAAGCGCACCTGCTCCCCTGGCTTTGGTGCAGCTGCACTCACGGTGTCGGGAGGATGTGGACGTGCTGTACTGCACCTTTAAAGGAAAGGTGCCACGGCTCTGCACACCTTTTCCCATCCTACAATTGTTTGTGTGTTTTTCGTGAAATATTTGAAAGAAACTGACATTGTCCAAAACATAAACTTCTTTCGGCAGTTTTGAACAATCTTGGACTCCAAGGGGCTCCTCTTTTGAAAGCCGTTCCCTTCTCTGGCCATGAGGGCTGGGAGGGGTGTGCTGGGCCTGCATGGGAGCCTGGGTGGGGTGTGGGAGGCCCTGGGGGAGTGCTGGAGCCGGGCAAGCTGGGCTGCTACCAGGAACCCCAAACCCCGCCAGACACCCTGGGAGAGGTGGGCTGTGAGGCCAGGCTCAAAGCAGAGGACACAGGCAGGGAGGCAGCCCCAGGGCTTGGCACAGCAACCAGAGTCAGGGTGTCCCACATGCAGTGGTGTGGAGTGGGGATGAGTTGTGGGAGTCGTGGGGATGTGGGGATGAGGGATGTGGGGATGAGGGGATGTGGGGATGAGGGGATGTGGGGATGAGGGGATGTGGGGATGAGGGGATGTGGGGATGAGGGGATGTGGGGATGTGGGGATGAGGGGATGAGGGGATGGGGATGAGGGGATGAGGGGATGTGGGGATGAGGGGATGAGGGGATGTGGGATGTGGGGATGAGGGGATGAGGGGATGTGGGATGAGGGGATGAGGGGATGTGGGGATGTGGGGATGAGGGGATGAGGGGATGAGGGGATGTGGGGATGAGGGGATGTGGGGATGTGGGATGAGGGGATGTGGGGATGAGGGGATGAGGGGATGTGGGGATGAGGGGATGAGGGTATGGGGTGCAAGGGTGGGGTGTGGGAGTGTGCAGGGACACAGCAGGTGCAGGTGGTATGGAGTGTGGGCTGGGGGGTGGGGGAGTGTGGGCTGGGGGGTGGGGGAGTGTGGGCGGGGTGGGGGAGTGTGGGCTGGGGGGTGGGGGAGTGTGGGCGGGGGGTGGGGGAGTGTGGGCGGGGGGGGTGGGGGGCTGCAGGATGCAGGAGGCTGGGTGTGTGGGAGTGGGGTGTATGGGAGTGTGGGGTGTATGGGAGTGTGGGGTGTGGGGGTATGGGGGGAATGGAGTGTGCGGGGGATATGGGGTGTGGGTGTGGGGGAATGGAGTGTGGGGATATGGGGTGTGGGGGTGTGGGGGAATGGAGTGTGCGGGGGATATGGGGTGTGGGGGTGGGGGGAATGGAGTGTGCGGGGGATATGGGGTGTGGGGTGTGGGGGGAATGGAGTGTGCGGGGATATGGGGTGTGGGGGTGTGGGGGGAATGGAGTGTGCGGGGGATATGGGGTGTGGGGGTGTGGGGGAATGGAGTGTGCGGGGGATATGGGGTGTGGGGGTGTGGGGGGAATGGAGTGTGCGGGGGATATGGGGTGTGGGGTGTGGGGGAATGGAGTGTGCGGGGGATATGGGGTGTGGGGTGTGGGGGGAATGGAGTGTGCGGGGGATATGGGGTGCGGGGGATATGGGGTGTGGGGGAATGGAGTGTGCGGGGGATATGGGGTGTGGAGTGTGCGGGGGATATGGGGTGTGGGAGTGTGCGGGGGATATGGGGTGTGGGAGTGTGCGGGGGATATGGGGTGTGGGAGTGTGCGGGGGATATGGGGTGTGGGAGTGTGCGGGGGATATGGGGTGTGGAGTGTGCGGGGGATATGGGGTGTGGGAGTGTGCGGGGATATGGGGTGTGGGAGTGTGCGGGGGATATGGGTGTGGGAGTGTGCGGGGGATATGGGGTGTGGGAGTGTGCGGGGGGTATGGGGTTGGGGTGGGGGCTGCTGGGTGTGCGGGGGTGTGGGGACAGGGTGTGGGGACAGGGTGTGGTGATGGGGTGTGCAGGGCAGGGGGTTGCAGGAGCGTGTGGGATGCGAGGATGCATAGTGCAGGGTTGTGCAGGGGGGGGGAGGTGTGGGGGGTTCAGGGTGCAGCGGTGCCTCCAGCCCCGGACCTGCTGGGGTTGCGCTGGTTCTGCTGCTGACGGTGACCCACCTGCTGCTGTGCGCAAGTCACTGAAAGTTTTGGAGCCTGGTTTTCTTACCTGAGAAATGGGACTGATGATCGTCCTGACTGATCAATCTGACCACCAGGTGCACCACTGGCCTCTCCGATCCACAAGCTTCGAAAGCATTTTCATATCAGGTGGGCTTCCCTCCAGGTGCAAAGCCCCCAAATTTCCTGCCTGGCTGCTGACTCCCACTTGCTGTCCGAGCTTCTGCAGGGGGACTGGTAACCCGAGACTCGTGTGTCCAGGTGAGCTGGGAGATGCCACATGGGATGGGAGCACATAGGGATGGGAGCACATAGGGATGGGAGCACATAGGGATGGGAGCACATAGGGATGGGGCACGGGGGCCAGGGGACACGGGGGGACATGGGGAGCATGTGGAGGCACGTGACATCATAGGGGGCATGCAGGGGCGCAGGGGCACTTTAGTGGAGAAGAGGAACAAGTGCTTTTTGGAACAGTGGATGCATCTGCCCGGCCCCCAGTGCCAGCAGGGGGAGTGGCAGGACAGTGAAGCCTCCCCAGCCCTGCAGCTTGGCTCCCGGCCCCTCCTGCCCAGCCTGCCTGCTCTCAGACGGGGTTTCCCTCTACACAAGCTCTGCCTCTCTAGCCCTCAGGCCACCTGGACCCACCACAAGGGCATCGGTCCCTTCAGAGCTCCCAGGGTTCAAGGTGCAGCTAGGTTGACCACCACCAGGGAGTGCTGTGTAGACGAGGCCTTTGGGGCAGGGCCTGAGGGCCATCTCTGCACCAGAAAAGTGTTGTGGACTCCAGAGTAGGGAAAGATGGGAACACAGAGCAGGAGCTGTGGGTTCGACTGTGTCCCCGGAAGCACGTGGAAGTCCCAGCCCCTGAGACCTGAGAGTGGGACCTCATTTGGAAACAGGATCCTGCAGATGTGGTCAAGACAAGCACTGGCAGGGGGGACAAGCCACTGGGCAGGGGGGGAACAAGCACTGGGCAGGGGGGGGACAAGCACTGGGAGGGGTTGGCATAGCACTGGGCAAGCCAGGGCAGGGACAAAGTCCAGGGAACAGGGCATCCTCCTAAGAGGAAGAGACCAACATGGTGCCATGGGAGGCAGGAGGTGAGGTTGGAGCAATGGTACAACCCCAGCCAGGGAAGCTGACAGCAAGCAGGTGCTGGGACAGGCGGCTGGGAACTCACCAGGCATCACCGGGAGCACGCCCTTCCCACGCCCAGGAGCACCTGGGGAGCACGCCTTCCGCGCCCAGGAGCGCCCGGGGGCACGCCCTGTCCAACGTCCTATTGTGCCAGGGGTTTTCAGACTTGGGCCTCCAGGGTTCTGAGAGATAAATTAAGTCCCCAAGTTTGTGGAACATTACCTAGCAACCCCAGGACCCTAAAACAATGGGTTAGGCAGAAAGAAGTGGTTCCTGTGGCTCCACCCTTGGGACTCCAAGGTGCATCTGTGGGGCTGGCATCGCTCTAGAAGGTAGCATCCTTGCTGAGCTCTGTGCAGGGGCACAGGTCGGGGCTGTGGAGGCCACAGGGCCGCTCCGTCTGGCTTGCACATGGGAAGCCTCCAGGTCCCCAGGCTGCACACAGGGCAGCCCCTCTGCAGCGCATGCGGCATGTGGCTCCTGCAGCTCTCGGGAGAAAATGGCTCAGGGCTTGGGAGTGGCGGCTGTCATCAGAGGTGCCTTTTCATTTTGCTCTTTCTCTCCCAACTCCAGGCCCTCGCGAGGTGATGAAAAACCTGCTGGAAATGGCACAGAGCAGCCTCCTCTCGTGGGGGTTCATAGCATTCATCCCCGGAGAACCACGCAGGCCACGCCACCGACCCACAGAGGGCAAGCTGAGGCAGGAGCCTAATGACTCGCCCCAGGCCTCAGAACGGGGTGCACTGGGGCTGTCTCCGCTATTAAGTCGACAGGTCTTTCAGTTTCTGTTTAACGTCTCAATCCAAGGTTCTCTTAATAAAGAACATTTTGTGGAGAAGATGGGTGGGGTTGACACAGTTCTGTGGTCCACCAATGCCTCTGAATCCCAGTGAAAACAGGCCAGAGCCTTCTCAGCTCCCAGGGCACAACCAAATCAGATGGACAGGAGTGCCCCAGGGAAGGAGGACTGGCGTGGCGCCCACACAGGCATCAGGAAGTGTGTGAGCCTGCGAATGTCCACCTGTGTGCATGTGGTGGCATGTAGGTGGAATGTAGGTGGCATGTGTGCATGAGTTGAGTGCATATACATCTGAATGGTATATGTGCATGTGTAAGCACATGTATGCCGTGTGTGTGCACATTGCATGTGAGTATATGTATACTGTGAGTGTGCACCATGCGAGCATATGTGTGCCGTGTCTCCCTGTGTGCACTGTGCCTGTGAGCATATGTATGCTGTGTGTGCATGTATGCAGTGTGCATGTAAGCATATATATGTCGTGTGTGCACTGTGAGCATGTATGCCATGTGTGCGTGTGCACTCTGCGGGTGAGCATATGTATGCCGTGTGCATGTAGGCACTGCATGTGAGCATACGTATGCTATGTATGTGCATGCACGGTGAATGAGCATATGCCATGTGTGCACTGGGCATACGTATGCGGTGTATGTGTGCACAGTGCACATGTACATGTGTGTGCCATGTGTGCACATATGTGCATGTGTGCCTGTGTATGACAACACCCATGTCTGCACCTGCTACTCTCTTTGGAGAGAAATCCCTACGTGCTCACCTTTGGCCTTCATGGAGCGACTCAGCGTCTGGCCCCGGTGGGTGCTGTCTCATGGATGGGCTTGAGGTCTGAAGGGTGCCGTCCAGGCAGGAGCAGGTGGAGAAGCCATAGCTATTCACTTCCAAAACTTCCTTGACTGCTCAGGGTTCAGGCCTCCCCACGTAAAGAGGCCCTCCAGCGGGCTCCTTGTGTCCACACCAGCCTGGGCTCAGGAAGACCTTGAGGCAGGACCAAACAGGTGTGGGGGGGCAGGA